>NC_056743.1:1249611114-1249806114 GCF_019279795.1 Protopterus annectens
TTTAATTACAGCATTCAGTCTTCTTGGGTAGGAGTCTATCAGCATGGCACGTCTTGACTTGGCAGTATTTGCCCACCCTTCTTTGCAAAAGCGCTCAAAATTTGTCACATTGCGAGGCATCTCTTGTGCACAGCCCTCTTCAGGTCACCCCACATATTTTCTCTTGGATTTAGGTCTGGGTTCTGGCTGGGCCATTCCATAACTTTAATTTTCTTCTGGTGAAGCCATTCTTTTGTTGATTTAGTTGTATGCTTGAGTTCATAGTCGTGTTGAAAGATGAAATTCCTTTTCATCTTCAGCCTTCTAGCAGATGCCTGAAGGTTTGGGGCCGAAAGTGACTGGTATTTGGAGCTGTTCATAATTCCCTCCCCCTTGACTAAAGCCCCAGTTCCAGCTGAAGAAAAGCAACCTCAAACATGATACTGCCACCACCATGCTTCACCATGGGGATGGTGTTCTTTTGTTGATGGGAAGTGTTTTTTTTGTGCCAAAAATGTGCCTTTTGGAATTGTGGCCAGAAAGTTCAGCCTTGATCTAATCAGACCATAACACATTTTCCCACATGCTTTTGGAAGACTTTATCTTTCGTTTTGCAAATTTTAGCCGGGTCTTAATGTTTTTCTATGTGAGAAAACATTTCCGTCTTGCAACCCTACCCCATAGTCCAGACATATGGAGGATAAGGGAAATTGTTGTCACATGTAGTACACAACCAGTACTTGCCAGAATTTCCTGCAGCTCCTTCAGTGTTGCTGTAGTTCTCTTGGCAGCCTCCCTGACCGGTTTTCGTCTTTTATTTTCATCAATTTTGAGGGAAGTCCAGTTGTTTGCAGCATCACTGTTGTCCCATATTTTCTCCATTTTTTGATGACTGTCTTTACTTTGTTCCATGGTATATCCAATGCTGTGGAAATTTTTTTGTACCCTTCTCTTGAATGATACCTTTCAACAATGAGATCCTTTTGATGCTTTGTAAGCTGTCTACTAACCATGCTTTTTGCTATAGCAGGCAACTGAGTAAATGTCAGGAAAATCTTACTAGGACAGCTGAACCAAATTGTAGCTTGCTACAGATCCCCCACCATGCCCCAAGATTCTCACTACACCTTTCTAAACATAAGATATTAAACTACAATCAACCACCCTAGTACTGGGTGATTTCAACTACCCTGCCATTAACTGGGAAAAACTACTCGTGTACCAACACCTTTGCCCAACAGTTCCTGGAATTCATAAATTCCAACGCCCTGGATCAACTAATCCATAGTCCCACCAGGGGTCCAATATCCTAGACCTGGTAATTACCAACATGGGAAATCGATGCTCTATACATATGGTCACTCCCTCGTTCAGGTCAGACCATACGCTAATCCCCCTTAACATCCACATCCCACTCCCACTCCCCAGTAAGGAAACCTGCATAAAAAAAATCTCCAAAGCCAACTTCATGCTAATCAAGTCAGAAGTGACAAACTTCATGACACCCATGCAGGCGGGAACTGAAAGTTCCACTGCTGAGTCCTACACTAAGGCACTGTACGAGCACATCCACTCATGCATGAGTCGTGCAATCCCAAATAGAGCCAAGAAGCTCTCCTCCAAAAAAGGAAATCAGTCTGGTGTTCCACTGCCATAAACAAACTTTACAACAAAAGGAAGAAACTGTTGCAGAAAAGAGGAAAATCCCACGATGCAAAAAATTCCCTTATCAGCCTCAGTTAGCAGCTGAGATCCCTCGTAAAATCCTCCAAAACTAGTTACGAAAGTAAAATTGGCAAGGATTCCAAAGACAGCCACAAGGCATTCTATAACTATGTCAACAATCTAAATGGCAGGGGGGCATGGCCAAGATGAGCACAGAGTAGCAGCTTTTCTTATCAGCTCTGCCTTTACAGAACTTTATTGACAGGAAATATTGATATACACTTCCCTAATAATAGTTTTTTTTCATTTTAATTAATTCTTTAAAATATATATTAGGGTAGTATATAAAAAATTTCAAGCAGATTTTAAGTTTTCCTGTCAAAGTTACACTTGGAAGTACTACAGTAAAAGAACAGGATGAGCTTCACTAAATCTTCTCATCAAGAGACAACTATCAAAAAAGAACTACAGTCATTACTAACTGCTTTTCAGGAACTAAGTGTCAAAATAGACAAAATGGATATATAAAAATTGACAATTTCAAAGAAAAGTGTTCTCACCAAATGGACATTGTACATGAAGATATATTGCAACAAAGGAAGCAGATAAAAGGAATGGAAACTGCATTAAGTGAGATGGATAACAGAATTCAGGAGAGTGAACATGATGTTGAGTTCCTGTTAAAGCAAAATTCTCTTCTTCAGGCAAAGGTTGATGACCTTGAGAACAGATCCCGTAGGAATAATGTGAGAATATTTGGCTTACCGGATAACATAGAGGGAAATAGTATGGAAAAATGTTTATCTTTCTGGTTGCCTGAAGTACTTCAACTGCCGGAGGCTCTTTCATATGGTATTGAAAGAGCCCATAGATCAATGGTGACATCTAAAAACACCGAGTAATTATACTAAATCTGTTATTGTAAAGTTCCTATCAGCCCATAAGGAAATGGTACTAAAGACTGTGTGGGCAATGTTATACGCTTAGATAATGACTATTCTTCTTCAGTATTATCAAAAAGGAAAATTTTCTTGCCTTTAGTCAGAGAACTAAAAAAGAATAAAATAAAAACCCATTTGCTTTTTCCTGCAAGACTGAAAATATTTTATCAAGATGGTTTTAAAATTTTTGACGGCATAGACAATGCAAAAGCTTATATAAAATCTAATAACATACTGGAAAAAGTAGATGAAATGGAGTGGGCCAGCCCTAGTCTTAAAAGAAATGCTGAGAACAACACTTGGAAAACATTTCACCCTAAAAAAAAAAAATCAAAAGTTGAATCATAACAAGTACATATTTGCACTTGATTCACTCAGTTGGGGAAATGAAACTGGACATCCAGGGACGCTTTTGGTATTATATTTAATGTAATGTAAATTGGTTAACTAAATAGTTGTCTATTTTGTTTTGTAGAATAGTCATTTTTGTGATTTTTTTTTTCATTTGTACTATTTGTTTAAGATTAATTATCTTAATGTTTATTGGTTTGATTCCCATGGATGCAGTGATTCTCCTGTCTCTGATATCTATGCTTCCGGATGCCTTGTAGTGGTGCTTATCATTAGGGGGAGTATTTGTTTATCTTGATTTTGGTTCCTATAGTGGTTGGAAAACTTTTATTTAGTTATAATTGCTGTATTTGTATTTTAGTTGATTTATGGTTAATTGTTTGATAAAGGAATCTTATATGATGGCCTGATGTATAGTTGCAGAATTGCTGTGCTAGTGATGGTATGTCTGACCCGGGATGTGAGTGGCAGTGTGGCTGGATTAATGGTAAGGCTTTGTTGTCGTTTCTGAGTTGTTGGTGTGTGTATTTGGAGGCTCTGGTTTGGTGCTCTAGCACTATAGAGACATGTGTGGTGGTGTTTGTGTTAATTGTATGTTTTGGTGCCTGTGTGCTTTAGTCGGAGAGTCTGGTTGATAGTGTGGTGAAGCTTTGCTTCGTGTTGTGTATGCGAGTTTTTTTTTTTTTTTCTCATCTCTCTCGGTATAGAGGGAGTCTCGAGACATTGCCTTATATGTAGTTAAGTAATGTTTTACTTACACTTTCATGCCGGAACTTTGAAAGCTTCATCTTCATGATGAGCTCGAGACTGTGGTATCCATCGTGGCTGGAAAGCTCAGAGCTTTCTTAAAATGTCATCATGAAGGCGTCGGAAGTAAATTGATCTTCTGATCCTCACCGGGAAGCTACTGAATCAAATTTGTTTCCTCATACAGCATACGGAAAGAAGATATAACTAGATTACTACTTTCAACTTATTGTAAGACATTATATGCAATAATCTCTTAAATAAATAGGGATTATACTATGCATGTAGCCTAAATACTTGTTTTGATCATCATAGGTATTCTTGAGCCTTATGTATTTATATACGAATAGTATTCTCATAAAATATTTGCTTTATTTATGACAAGGGTGCCGATATCTTGATGAGAAATACTAGTTGTGATTTGTGCATTTTTGGAAGATTTAATAATGCTACAAGCTGTTTATATACTTGTGTTACATGTACATTTTTTATAACTGTTGACTTGCTGAGAAAATATTCATGAAGCATTTATCAAAATGTTAAATGTATAGATGTATATAATAGGTTATCTCAGTTATTTTATGAATGCATTTGTGTAATAGGCTGATAGGGATGTACCACATAGGCAGCAATAATATTGCAAGGACAGGTGCATTAAAATAGTTAGATCTGTTTATCATTAGAAAATGTGAAATTTTCATATTTTGTTTTGTTAATGAAATAGCTTTTCAAAATTCAAAGATAGTATAAGCTATAATTGAATAATAAAAAGCTCATTATATTTAAATAAGGCTTTTATATAGTATACAGGAGCTATTTAAGCACCTTGCTTCTTTGAACTAATATGACCTTTTCACTAGTTTTCACTATGGTGATGGACCCTTTGAGGTAACTCATATTAATGCAATGAATGGAAGATCAGACTTTTAAGGTTTATTAGTCATTCTTCTATGAGAGACTGCACCGGGGTGTTTGGTTATAAGAAAACTAGCAGGATGTTGTTGGTTTTACTTCTTGATGAGTAATCAGTATATTTGGTTTCTGGTAAAGAAATGCAGTGTTCATTTCTTTCAAAACAATCAGTATGTTAGTTGATTGTTAGTAAAATCACTTTTATTAGCATCTTATTTATTAGCTGCCAATGTGTTAGTGGTTATTGAAGGCCCTTTGGTGATTCATTTACAACTATGTTCCATTTAGCTGATCACCTATGGCAGTACTATATATCACACTTCAGCCTTTATTAGCCATATTTCGGTAATAAAAGAATGCCATCGTCTCTTTTTAAGGTTCTTATGAAATGTGATTACTTTAAAACAGAAGAGTGAACTAACAGATCATAGTAGTTCTTAATAACCTACTAACTAATGTAAGAAAATTCTGTACTTTATTCCTAAGATGTAGCTGTCATCAATTTACTAATTGACACAACATTATATCTATATATTTGGCTCATACAAAAAATTGTTTGTTATTGATGAGAAGCCTTATTTTTATAGTTATGACTATAGACATTTAGGCAGGTGCTGATTGGATGCTGCTTTTGATAGGAGGTTGATTCGAGTGACTGTCATTTGAGTTAGGAGTTTTAAACTCCAGAGGGGTTCTGGTTGGTTATTTTGTTTCATGTTTATGTTTTAAATATTTTCTAATAACTTTTCAGACGTTCATATCTTATGTAGTAAGAAACAACCTTAATTTTAAGAATATGATACTCTTACACTGTTTGTTCTAATCATAATAGTATTCCTATTAGATATATTCTTTTGTATTTCTTAGATCAGTTTGTTTATATTTACATCATTTAATTTTCAATGACTACACTAAAAGGTATATCAGTTAACATTAATGGTTTAAATAATCCTAATAAAAGGAGGAGTTTAACTAGATATCTTAAGTTACATAAATCCCAGTTAGTATTTTTACAAGAAACTCACTTAATAACAGAGGATATATTCAGACTTGAATCTAAAACATATAAGATTTTAGTAAGTTTTGAACATACTAAGAAAAAGAGAGGAGTAGCTATCCTGTGGAACAGCATAATGCCTTTTCATAAAATAATAGATAGATAGATATAAGGATAATAAAGGAATGTTTTGTGCAGTCACCATAGAAATAAACACTAAAATGTTCACATTGATTAACATATATTGGATCCCAGGAATAGGGATAAACACAGTGAAACAACATCTAGATCAAATTGTACTATTCTCTAAAAGGAACATTATTTTGGCAGGAGATTTCAATTGTATTCTAGATTACAAAGACTCTAGTACTAATTGGAAGAGAAGAATATCTACATCGTCTAAATTATTAAAAGACTTTTGAGATACTTATTTTTTGAAATATGTAAATTATTTTGCAGATACTACTAGTTTGTTTTACACTTTTTTTCTCATAGACATAACTTATACTCGAGGATAGGTAGAGTTTTTATTTCTAATAATTTAACAGATTCCTTAAACAAATCAGCGGTGATTTCATGTCCTTTATCAGATTATAATTCTATAATTTTTGAAGTGGTAGTCAATCCAAATTTTAATATTCATATAAAAGGATCCCAGCATATATCACAAAATTAAAATATTTTAATGATTTCATTTCTACAGAAGTATAGAATTGTTTAGAACTTAACAATACTAATGATGTATCAGAAATTTACATATGGGATGCCCTTAAAGCTTATCTATATGATAGGATATCGAATTGGTACAACAACAAAAAAGAAAGCTTGGGATAAAGCGCTGCAAGATATACAATGTAAATTAGACACTTTAAAACTTAGTAATATGGGTGATAAAGATATATCAGATAAAAGAAAAGAAATATGTTAAATAATAAATATCTAGAAATATTAAAACTATGATCAATATAGAAAAATTCAAGTTTATAAATTTCTCTTCTCACCCTAAATCCCTAAAAATTCTTGCTAATAAAACGAAAAGATTAAATAGATTTAATCATATTAATGAAATATTCTCCCCTAAATAAGGAAAAATGGTATCAAAAATTCATAATATATTAACTGAATTTAGAGAGATTTTTATAAACATCAACCAAACAACTACTAAAATTAACTCTAAAGAGGAAATAAAAACATTTATTAAGAAATACACTAAAACAAGACTTTCAGAGGAACAAGGGATTTCTATTGATAAGCAAATATCTTTCAAAGAACTTCAAACTCACATTACTAAATTAAAGCAAAATAAGGCACCAGGTAATGACTGCATAATTCCTAAAATTTACAAATTACTACCTATAAATGCTCTAAAATTGCTTTATAAAGTATTTATTCTTGTTTAGGACAAAACATAATTCCACCTTCTTGGAAATATACTTTTATTTCTCCTATTTTAAAATCTAACAAAGATTCCTCTAAATGTACCTCCGATAGACCCATCTCCCTATTAAACACTGATTACAAAGTATTTATGTCCATTTATGCAGAAAGGTTTAAAACACTTTTACCCAAATTAGTTGATAGTGATCAAACGGTGTTTATAATAAAGAGAACTTCATATGATAACATTAAAAGAATATTAACTTTAATTGATTCGGTGAAAAATCTTAAAAGAAATTTAACCCTAGTTAGTTTAGATATAAATTGTGCTTTCAACTCAGTTACATTGGAATATCTGTTCACTCTATTAAAGGAATTAAATTTCTCCAATAATTTTATCAATCTTATCACTCTGTTATATGAAGGTAGCCAAGCTTATGTTAAAATTGGTACTAGTATATCTCAAAATATACCAATAGTAAAAGGTACTAAGCAAGGGTGTCCTTTATCCCCTCTTTTATTTTCATTAGTTATGGAACCATGGGCAAATTTCATAAGACATGATACAGATATTGAAGGATACAAATTAAACCCCACTATATCATCTACAGTACAAATGTTTGCAGATGACATATTGATTACTCTTGGGAGTAGAAGGGAAATCTATACAAAAACCTTTTAAAAACATGGAATATTTTCAAAAAAATTCCGGCCTTACTTTTAATAATAATAAAACACAAATTCTTTTATCAGGTTCAAAAAAATACAATATACCTGATGAATATAATGAATATATAGCTCAGTCTCAACGAATAGCATATTTAGGTATAATTATTACTAACAATATTAAAGATACCATTCAAATAAATTATAATAAAAGTCTATTACAGATAGAAAATTTAATAAATAAATGGAACAAATTACCCTTTTCTATGGATGATAAACTTTTAATAATAAAGATGATCCTTCTCCCCAAAATCTTATATATAATTCAATCTTTATCTATACCTCCTTCTTACCAAATAATTAAAAAATGTAATTCAATGATTCAGAAATGTTTGTGGTTACCAAATAAGCCAAGGATTGCATTAACATACCATATGTATAATTGGAATAATGGGGGTATAGCCTTACGAAATTTAGAAATGTATTCAATTTCATCAGTATTCAATACAATCTCTCATCTCATCGATGTGGAATACACTGCTAAGTGGTAAGAGTTTATAGAGGTATTGTCACAAAATACCAAAGATATAAACAGTTCCTATAAGCTAAATTTAATTAGTAATCCATTTATTTGGAGGTTAAAAGATTATATTTCTGAATTTTCTTCTCTGAGTTTTAACTCTAAGTATATAGTTTTTCTTTTAAAATCATTTAAAAATGTTATATTTAAATATAATATATATAAGGATTGGCTTTTTTTTACTCTTCCTTATAGCCTACACACAGATCTATTTTCTCTTCAGATTATACAAAATGTCTATAGTTCAGCAAAAGCATTTAACATTTTGGCACCAAATGATGATAAAATCCAATAGTTTACTCTTGGAAGAGTATAAACTTGATTCTTGTTTATGGTTAGAGCTTCAAGAAGCTAGACAATATGTGTTAAATAAATTGGATTCTATGTCTCCTATAATTAGGAAAAAAATTCCCAAGCTAATACATTATATGATTATATCAGTTTTGCATAAATCTCCTGCAAATAACAGTTATCAAACATTTATAGGGCAATTAAATGTGATTTTTAGATACACATTCAGATAATTATTGGAAGTATTTTTCTTTAATTAATAATAATCCCCCTTCTGAGAAAGACAATTTGAATATTTTACAATCAGCAAGTATGACTACTACTTCTTTAAAATAGAAATTATTCACATTGAGATTTTTAAATAGATCATTTATCTATCCTCATAATATAAGTATATTTTCTAAAAAGAATATAACATGTTGGAGATGTAATATTGAATTGAATGCTGACTGGTCTCATATGTTTTATAATTGCATATATTTAAGAAAGTTTTGGGATGATATCAATAATTTGTTGCAAACAATTTTTACTGATAATTTCTTTATATCTATATCACTTGTTTTATTTAATACTCCTGTTCCTGATTATGTAAAAGAGAATAAGTACCCTTTGGTTTGGTCTGTACTATCTATAGCTAGAAAAACAATCACTAAGAACTGGAAATCTAGTACAGCACCTACATTTTTGGAATTTAAAAATATGCTCATTGAAACGTGTATTTTGGAAATGTTAACTATTAAATCTAGATCATGTAGGAATACTACATTATGTAATTCATGGAATATTATCTATGAACTTCTAGAAAAAGAGTTTATTAATTTATGTAAACAGATGATTTTTATGAATCCTACAGCTACATTAAGAACTTTTTTTGCATGATGAACGTCTTTGTACATAGTTTAGTTACATTGGTTTATATATTAGGTTTGTTTTTTTTTATTTTCTTTTTTAACTTTAAAGAAAAAAACGTTATAATTTTATGGAAATATTTGTTCATTTTTAATAATTACTAAATAAAATTCTTTGGAAAAAAAAAATCTAAATGGCAATGCTCGGATGTGCTCTGAGCTACAACAGAATGGCATTAAATATACTGATCCCAAGGATATTGCCATTATCCTGGCAGATCAATTCATTGCCAACTTCACCCCCCTCTCACCCCCTAAACGGCCCATCTCAGTACCGGAAGATTGCCAAATTCCGGTAATAATGGCCACACAGGTAAAGAACGCACTCTCCAGAGCTAAGAATACAGCATCCATGGGACCAAATGACATCCCGGGCTGTGTACTACATGAACTACAAAATGAACTGGCACCTCACCCAAGTGTCATGTTTAATCATACCCTCACCTCAGGCTTCGTGCCGACTGAGTGGCGCACAGCTACAGTTATCCCACTCCAGAGGGGGGAATCCACCTTGGATAACAGGAACTACCGCCCCTTCAGTCTGACAAGCCTGATCTGCAAGGCCATGGAACATATTATCATGGACCTTATAAATATAAAGATACTGGCACCCTTCAAACATTGGACCCCACCCAGTTTGGGTTCATGAAGGGACGCTCTTGTCTCCTGAACCTGATTGAATTCTTTGAATCAGTGTCAAGAGCCGTGGATGAGAGTAAGGCAGTCCACACAGCCTATCTGGACTTGGCCAAGGCCTTTGACACCATCCCCCACTCCGGAATCATAGATAAACTTACTATAGTGGGCATTAATCCCTACGTCACTCAATGAGTTGCCAACTGGCTTACTGACAGAACCCACACTGTAAAAGTAGCTGCCTCCAAATCCAGCTCCAGACAAGTGACAAGTGGAGTACCGCAGGGTTCAGTCCTGGGAACCGCTGTTTTTTGGCATCTACTTCTCTGAAGTACAAGCCAGCACTAAAGGACACTGGCTAATCAAGTTTGCAGATGACTGCAAACTGGGAGCCATTATTGAATCCCCAAATTATGTGGATACTCTACAAAAGGGCCTTACAGAAACAGATGCTTGGTGCCAGAGCCATGGGATCAAGCTCAATGCCAAGAAGTGTATAGTTATCCCCTTTGGGAAAAAACATGTACCCGTGAATTACCACATAGTTGGCAGTGCACTAAACACCAAAAGTGTGATAAGAGACTAAGGGTCACAGGTGGACAGTGGTCTCACCTTCAGTAACCACATCGCCACAACAGTCAGGAAATCCTTCTGTGTGGCACACCTCATCATTAAGGGCTTTTCATCCAGAAAAAAGGAGGTCATTGTCCCACTGTACTCATCCCTCATTTAGACCCATTATAGAATACAATTCCCCATTTAGTAGGTACCTCTCAAGACATCTGCAACAACTGGAAAGGCCGCAGAAATAACTCTCTAAAAGAATCACAGGCCTGAAGCAGATGCTGTATGCTGACCACCTTAAAAAACTCCAGCTATACTCTTGTCGCATATTGTGTACTCAGAGGCTATCTGTGCTTAACATACAAAGCCATGTCAATCCCAGAGCTGTTGGACATGCTACACTTAAAGAAATCCCTCAGAGCCACATGCTCCAGGAATCTAAACATTGTCATCACAATAAACAAAACATGCTGGAGGGATAGGTTCCTGACCCAGAGACTCCCCAGACTCTGGAAAAGACTGCCCATACATGTCAAGCAGAGCGCCTCCTTGGCCCTTTTCAAAAGGAACCTTGACGATTGGATTGGAGAAAGGAATTTCACCCCAGGGATCACGTCCATCGCCCTGCTGGATAGGGGTCCAGGGAAGTAAATAGTGTGGGAAGAAATAGCAAGGGAATTGTTATGGGTAAGCTTGTATAGGCCCTAGGGACGATAGCATAGTACCAACCTATGAACTTTATTTGGGGTTAATCATAGTCTCTCTAATTGATGGCAGGTGTGAACCCAAGAAGGCTGAATGCTGTAATTAAATCAAAAGGTGCTTCAACAAAGGATTACTTTAAAGGTGTGCACACTTAGGCAACCATCTTATTGTACTTTATTTGTTATATTTTTTCCCCCTAACAGATTTGTTTGTTTTTCAATTGAATTGCACAGGTTATAGGTCACATTAAAGGTGGGAAAAGGTGTGAAATTATTTATTGTGGTCTCATTTTTTATATCACAAAAACCTGGCATTTAACAGGGGTGTGTACACTTTTTATATCCACTGTGTGTGTGTGTGTGTATGTGTGTATGCATGTATATATATATATATATATATATATATATATATGTATGCATGTACACACACACACACACATATATATATATATATATATATATATATATATATATATATATATATATATATATATATATATATATATATATATATGTATATGTGTGTGTGTGTGTGTTTGTGTCGAAATGTATGTGAATAATTTTGACTAGCAGACCCCTACTCCTAAGATTGTGCATTTAAGCAGTAACCAAGTGAATGTGGGTGTATTGAGGATTTACCACGGTTGGCATGGTTTGATCATGAGGGTGAAAACCAAGTGATTAAACAAAGCCAGCCATGGGTAAATCCTCATATATCACAGTTAAAACACGCTTAGTTGTTCAGCAAAATCCAAAAAACACACGAAAGTCACCACACGTCAAGATTTAATGAAGCTTTCAGGTCTACACCCTTCCTCAGCATATAAAAAATACATCCATTCATTACTTTTAAATAGAGGATTAATTCTATCACATGATTAAGCCAGCCAAAATACTTAATGAACATGAACAGTTAACTTATCCTAAACATTAGTTAAAATCTAACTTTTATAAGCATTCATTGAAAACATTCATTAAAAAGATTGTTATAAATACTAAACATTTACATATACAGTATAAAATATAAAAATGTAAACAATATATAAACATATAGGAAGTAACAGAGCCACAAACATTCAAAGATATTGTTTTTGCCTATTTATCAAAATTGGTTTTATACTAACAGCACTGTTAAGACCAGGTGGTTTATCTGCTTGTAAACGAACTATCCATTCATATTCCCTTGTTTGTAGATAGTTATCTAGATCACCTCCCCTTGGTCCTAGAGTTAACACACAAATAACTCTAAATTTAAAAGTGTGATCTGGGAAGTCCATTATATGCCTATACAACCCATTTGATTCAACTTTTCTTTTCAATTCAGACTTGTGCTCTATTATTCTATCCTTTAATTTCCTACATGTTTTTCCCACATAAAATACATTACATTGTGTGCAAAACTAATTTTGTCGTATTACAGTCAGCCCTACATTTAAAGGTGAATTCTTCATTTCTTAAGGGATGCTGAAAATATCCTATTGTTTCATATATATCCATACAACAAGTGCAATTATGACACTTATATGTTCCTATTTTAGTTGGTATATTTTTTGGAACATCAAGAAAATCTTTATAACAGAGCATCTGTTTTATTGATTGCCCATTCCTGTAGGCAAATCTTGGTCTCAAACCCAGGATGTCCCTCAATTCCGGTTGGGCCATCAGTATCACCCAGTTCTTTTCAATAATCTTACGAACTTTTATGGTGTTGGTGTTATAACTTGTAACAAATCTTACAACATTATCTTTTATTTTATTTTCACCACCTTCTGTTATTTGATCTTGATGTTCCGTATTTGTGAATCCAAAGATAGGTTTATATATGTTTTTTCTTCCTTGTATAACCTCATCATATGCTTGATTTACATCTGTTAACAAATAACCACTTTTCACAAATTCATCCTTCATTTTATTAAGCTGCTCTATAAAACTATTTTCCTCAGTAGTAAGTCTACTAACCCTTATTAATTGACTTTAAAATTCCCTTGTAAATATGTGGTGGGTGCATACTGTTCATCTTAAGATATCTTTAAGCATATACTTCCTTCTTATGTACCCTAGTTACTACTCTATCATAGTTTTTCTGAATACTGATCTAAAAACTATCTCATGTAATGAGTATTCCATTTTAAACTCAAAAATCTGTAGTACTATTCAAATACTGCACAAAACTCTCTAATTCAAGTACTGTCCCTGTCCACGTAAAAAAACAATCATCTACAAATCTACAATAACTATTTAGCAAATGGCTAAATCTATTAGTTTCATTCATTACATATTCCTTTTCCCAAATATATAGCACCATATTGGCAAAACTATTGGCCACTGATGTTCCCATGGCCACCCCATTTAGTTGTTGATATGGCGTTCCATCAAAAATAAAAATATTTTTTGTCAACACCAACTCAAGTAATGAACATATATTTTCTATCTCACGTGGTTGAAGTATAGATTCCATCATTAACAATTTCCTAATGGCATCTATTCCATATTCTATCGGGATGACTGTAAATAATGATGCTATATCCAGTGTAACTAGAAAAAAGTTCATCCCTACTTCTTTTGTTCTATACCACGTATCAAACTTTTCCAAAAAATGAAATGTATCCTTTAGTATGGTAGTACATTTGGGTAAATATTTAGCCAACACTCTTTGCAGATATATAGATATAGGTTCTGTGACCCACCCTTTTCCTGAGACTATAGGTCTCAAAGGGGGGTCACTCATAGATTTGTGTAATTTTGGTATTCCATAAATTTGAGGAATTTTAGGGCATGGGACAGTAAAATAAGTTAACAATTCTATAGAAATATCATGTGTTAGATGCATGTCATATACTGCTAAATTCACTTGTGCTATATGGTTCTTTACATCTACAAATGATATTTTTTTTAAATTTGTGTCATCAGACAGAAAGTTTTTAAACTTATCCATGTACCATGCTTTGTCCATTATTACTGTGGCCCCTCCCTTGTCCTCTTGTTTTAATATTGTATTCTCATCCTTCTTTAGTTGTTGAAGTGCCCTATAGTCAGTATAAGACAAATTAAACTTGGTTTTGTTAAGTTTCTTGACTCTTTGGTCAGCATATACATTTCTAAGTTCTACTTCCACTAATTCCGAAAAAGCCACTATTACTGGTGAAAGTTGCGGTATAAACGTACTCAGTTTTCTAAAAGTTGAATGAACATCATGCATCTGTTTAAACATTAATTTAAACATTAAATATCTAGCAAATAGCTTTACATCTGTTAATACATCAACTATAGTGTCAGTAAATGTAGGGATGAATTTCATCCCATTAGCTAATAGTTCATAATGTTGATCTGTTAAAGTCACTTTAGAAATATTTACAGTACCTTTATATAAATGACCATACAGTCTTATCTGCGAACTGCCTTGTTGGGTAGTTTGGGACTCTCGTTCTTCCTCTTCATTGCTAGCTTTGAATGCTGTATGGTCTTTTCTATAGTAGATTGCTTCTTCAGCTGCAATGGGATTTCCTCCGGTTCTTTCAATTGAAACGGTAAAAAAGATTATTTAAGAAAGAAATTTTCTTTTCTTAAAGAATGTCTTTGTGTAGTGTTGCTGTAGTGTTCCTCTGCATTGTTTCCACATTTTTCTGTGTAACGCAGGTTATGATGTGAAGAGTGTAGTAAGACGTGTTGAGGCTGTTGGTGCAAATGAGAAAGCAGCTTAATTATTCAAAGTTAAATGTTGAGATTTTGTGGATGATAAATTTTTTTTTTTGTCAACAAGTTTTTGCTGTGGCCAACCATAATCATTCTTGAAGAGAATGTTTAGATGAGATCGTAGCATGACTGATAGAACTGCTTTATGTGAGTATAAGCCTTAAAAAGTCAGGGTAACTCTTGCTGAGTGCCAGTGCCACTGACATTTTCCAAGGCTGACTCTATAAGGGTGTTTAAACAACAGAAAGTCATCAGAGTTAATTTGTGTATGTTCTATTAGTGCAGCCAGAAAGCCTTGGTGACCAGGCACATCTTTAATGTAGGGGTAACAGTAGCCTTTCGCTCTTCAGTGAAATTGTATTTAGAGAGGCAAAAACTCTAATTGAAAGTCCTACTGCTTTTAGACAGTGCTCCAGTCATATCCCTGCACTGGTTGATTCACTGGAAGTTTGGTTTACCTTTATTGTAGCTATATTTCTCTCTGTAAACAGCACTTGTTTGATCCAGCCGTTTGACCAACAAGTCATATCAAATGTGGAGAAATTTAATACATAAACAAAAAAAAAGTTTTGAGGTAACTGAAGCTAACAGGGACATGACTCCCAAGAAATTTTTAAAAACTAAGTTTAACGTCTTGGATAAGACTGACTGTGAGTGTCTTGATTGAGGATTCCACTTCATCTAATTCTACTTGAAGATCCCTTTGGCTTTCAGTCTTCCACAGTTGTGATGCATTTGAATCAGAAGATGCTACGAAGATAGACATCTTTCTGGTTCAATCATTGGGTTTGCGAATTGATGCATGTGATATGAATGGTTTATTCAAGATCATGAGAGGGAACTCATAACTGAGGAGCTACAAGAACTTGAGAAATTATCCGACCTTGACAGTGGGTAAGAAGAACATCATGATAATAAGCATTTGATGACAGCTCAAGAGACGAATGAACTGCTTGCATTCTGAGAAGTTGTGAAACATGGTGTGAGTAGCAAGAGGTGTTGCACACATCTTGCAGGAAGGCCAGAAAGGCTGTGGGTAATACTGTTACACCAGAAGTTGGATTAATCTTTCAGTACTGGCACTGTAGTGCATCATGGGGGGGGAGGGGTACTGCACTATTGAGTGTGCCATCCTTTGAATGAGACATTAAACTGAGGCCCTGTATGCCTGAGTTTGTATTTGCTCGGGTAGATCTAAAAGATCCCACTGTAATTTTCAGAAAGAGTCGAGGGAGTTCCTTGGTGCCCTGGCCAGGTTTCTCCTAGCTGGTATGAATACTACCTCATGTCTCCCCTGAAAAGAGACCACTGGCCTAGTGTGACTAACCTTGTCAATAAAGAGCAAGTAAGCAAGCCAATAAAAATAAGAAACAAAGGTTAGGAAAAAAACAGCAGAACTGAATGCTCCCCGACACCTCACTGGAAGATGTAACAAGTAAGAGTGGTAATAGCATGAGACAAAGGGTAGAGAACACCAGAGCCTGAGGATCTTCTTGCCTCATCAGTGGAAGATGCTGCTGCTCCATGCAGTTAAAATGATTTTCTTAAAATGGAGATTGAGATTTGTGATTTGGGAATGAAGAGTTCTGCATGGTCAAACATGGATTTTGGAATAAAAACATAAATGAAACACCTAGCTCCAGTAAAGCATATTGCTCCACTGTAGTAAAAACAAATGTCATATTTTCTTTGAAGTAAGAAAGCATGTTTTTTTAAGTTGAAAATGTGTTTCTTATTAGTATAATAAGGGTGTATGCATTTTGATTTGGAAAAACAGGTTTTCTGTTTGATTTTTGAGATTAGGCAATCATTTTTAGGCTTGAGAATGTGTTACCACAATTCAACAGTTCATTGCATTTTAAGTTTTCCAGTATGTTACAGTGGTGCCATACACTATTAATACACCTTACTGTCACAGAGAAAGGACGAGGACGCAGTGGTGCAGCGGTTAGCGTGGCCGCCTCACAGCAAGAGGTTCTCCCGTTCGATTCTCAGCTGGAGAGCCTTCTGTGTGGAGGCTGCATGTCCTCCCCACAGTCGAGTGACATTTAAAGACATGCAGGTAGGTGCGTGCGTGAATGGGTGTGCCTTCTTTGAAGGTTGGGCGTCGGGCTGTCAACTTGGCACTGTAAAAATCCACTGCCAATCATTAGCGGACCGGAGTTCTGCTGTGGTGACCCCTAACCGGGAAAAGCCAAAAGACATTAGACTATCACAGAGAAAGGACAACTGTTAAAAGCAAAACATTTTAGACTGATTCATGTCCCTAACAGTCTGCTTGTAAAATGTATCCTAGGAGTTTTCCATTATGCAGGATAGTCTAAAATTGGATATTTATGTAGGAAGTTTGGCTGTTTGTCAGCAAGGTGTGTTAAATTAAACATATTTTTGAAGTTTGTGAAATGCATGACATTTGTTAAAAGAACTGTGTTCCATGCTGTACAAAATGTAGCAAGTAGGGGCATTTTGGGTAGTGTCTGTAGAATAGTTTGAAGCCATTGTGGCATGCTGTGCTGGAGTTAAACAAGGTTGTAAGAAAAATATGGATACTTGTGAGGACTGAAAGAAAAAAACTTTTGTAAAACCTAAAACAGTTTGTAAATGTAATGTAAGATAAGAACGTTAAGAAATTTACTTTAACAAATGTATATGATGCTTTAAAACAAGATAAGGAGGACGAGTTGTGAGTAGAGGGGTTTCAAAGATACTTAAGATGACTCAGAAAAGGAGGGAAGAAAAGACGTGGTGGACTATGTTACAGCAATATAAAAGGTCTTTCTTGAATGCAATTAGAAAAACAAATGCAGAAAATGACAGCATTAAACTTGCTTATAGAAAAATCTCAAGATCCTCATCACAGAGAAGTCCTAACAGTAATGTGCAGCTGTGAGTGTATATATCTATACTAATCTATATCTATAGTTATATATATCTGTACACACACTTATGTATATAGGTGTAGGGCAACAGGTTAAATGAACACAGCATCAACAACCAGGATATCGACTTACTTGTGTCAAAACACACAATTTTGACACATTCTGCACATGCTCTGAGGATTAACCTGGAGCCGCCTGCTAATTGCATATTTTAACTCCAAAGACTGTTCATCCTCTTTAGAAAGGGAATATTCCCCTTGTGACATCTGGCTATAACCCACTGGACTGCCACCAATAAAGGTGGTGTCCAGCTATTTCCCCTGGACAGCCACCAATTAAATGCGACATCTGGCCAATACACCACCAAACTGCCAACAATTAATGTGACATCCCTTACTATCCTAGGTCAGTAACTAAGGAGCTTCAATCCTCACTACTGACTCCAGTATGAGATGATCACTTTAACAGGAGTAATATTTCCCAATTTTTCCCTAAAAGCACAAACGGAACATGCTCTATTTTCCTGGGACTGGACTGTATACCTCTGTCCATCCCAAATCTAACTCATTATTACACACTTCAGAGCAGTGTGTCCCAGATGTTCATCGTGCATACAGCTGCAGTAATCACAGATGGGTTTTCTGCCGTCAGGCGGGTCCTCGGTCGGCCGAATTCCAAAGTCTAGGTCCGGCGTCAGTTGTCGCCGCTTTCTTTCCTGACGTCAGTGCGACAGGGGTATATAAGACACAGCCGACGCCATATTCTTCAGTCTTTTTTGCCACGCGGTGCCCGAAGCAGAAGCATTTCCCAAGTGCCGGTCGGCCAGCTCCTGAAATTACGAATAATTGGAAACTGAAGTCTTCTTTAAAGCTAAGTACCCCATTGGGGAAACTTTTCTTGCCTCAGACCGATGTCAGACAAAGTTAACAATTGTATTTCTTGTGGGAAGCAAATACCGCATAAGGATTTCCATTCCCTCTGCATGCCTTGTTTAGGCCCAGACCACGACGTCTCGGCCTGTCGCTTTTGCGCTACTTTCAATAAACGCACTATTAAGCGTCGGGCGGAGTTCGCCCAGCACTTTTTTGGTAAAACCTTTGATTATAAAATGTCGTCGGATACTTTGACTACCGTTTTGTCCAAAAAACGCAAGGACAAAGACCGACACGCGAGGCCCGTGGTCTCCACCGACACCACGCCAAAACTGGCTACACGTGGTCCGGTTGTCAGCAAGGCGCCTACGCAGCTCCTGACTACCGACAACACTTCTTTGGCGGTGTCCTCTGTAACCGAGACCGCAGGTACCTCGGCCCATATCCAGACTACAACCACCGAAGCCACTGTGAGTGTTGAGCCTCCTAATGTGGATAGGTCCACTTCCACCCATGGTGTTTTTAGACCCTCATCTTCCTTCTCCATTAAGGCCTTTACTAAGTCCAAATGAGCCATGCATCCCAAGAGGCCTGTTGCACAGGGCCCATCTCCAGGTCCCATGCCTAAAAAGCAGATGCTAAAAATGGCTGAGGATTTAATTACTCTTATCAGGGGTTCCCAGCCCCCTCCAGACAAGAGACCCCGAGTGGAGGAAGCTTCTCCCTCTTCTGACCAGGATTCCATTTTTTCAGAACATTCTGATGAAGAGGAACACTCGTACTCCCCTTTTCAAGATTCGGATGCTGAGCAGTCCATTCCTTCTGTATCTCCCCCAGAGGATTTCTCTTTTGGGGAAACCTTGCACACCTTGAGGGAACACTTCCATTGGGAAGGCCAAGACTTTTCTGATTCCAAGAAAAGACTTAGGAATTTCTTTGTTACCTCAGCACAGACCTCTGGCGATACCTCCTGTCTTGGACATACTTGATGATGTTTACTCGGAGGCTTGCCTAACCGGATTCCCTGCCTCCTGCCCCAGTCAAGCCTGATAGGTACTACAGAGTTCCTACCTCTCACCAATTTCTTTACAAAAGCCATAATGCTGACCCTGAAACCATTTCTCAAGGCCCCAAGGGAATGAAGGCCTCTACTGCTAAGAATCCACTACCTTCCGAAAGAGTCTAGATCCTTAGAAAGGTGGGGAAAAAAGGTATATACCTCTGCCACCCTAGCCATGAGGGCCTTAAATTGTCAGTTCCATATGCTTAAATATCAGCAGTTTCTGTTATCACAATTAAGAAATAAAATGTTTCAACCTGAACAACCAGATTTGAAGGAGTTGCAGGATATGATGCATAGTGCAGAACAAGTGGATAAACACACCTTACAATGTGGCTATGATGCCCTAGAGGCCTCAAGTAGAGCTGCTGTGACAGGATCAGTCATTCGTAGACATGCCTGGCTTGGAGAACAAACCTTGCCTGACCATGTTAAAGCTAAGCTACTAGATGCTCCTTTACAAAAGGATGTACTATTTGGTACTAATGCTGAGGAGATACTACGGAAAATGGAAGAAAAAGCTAAATCTATGCAAACTGTCAAGGCTTTTCTACAGGTTCAACCACCATTTAGCAGAAATTGGCCTGCAAAGAACTGGTCCTTTCCAGCCACGGACAAGCCACAAAGAGGTAGATACAGGCGCACAAGGGGCAGAGGACAACCTCAAGGATCATATAGAGGCAGACAATGGCAAACTCCAGCAACAAGAGGTGGTGAAGACAGTACACAGCAATACAGGAAACAAACCCAATGACTTCCCCCTTTCCATGCCAAGCAAGTCTCAGCTGGCAGCACCCTTGGGAGGAAAGCTGACATTATTTACAAGAAATTGGCATATTATCACAACAGACAAATGGATCCTGGACATTATAAACAGAGGCTACAGATTTCACTTTCACACTCTTCCAAAAATGAGAGGCATGCCGAACCTGCCACACAATCAAAGGGCAGAGGCTCAAATACAAATTTCAAAGCTTATGGCCATGAAAGCTATTCAAGAGGTACCTATTCACGAACAAGGTCAAGGTTTTTATTCCAGACTTTTTCTGGTACCAAGGAAAGGAACCGACTGGAGACCCATTTTGGACTTATCCATCCTAAACACATTTCTACTCGTACCAAAATTCAAGATGCTCACATTACAGCAGCTTCTTCCCATGCTGGGCAAGGAGTTTTGGCTGGTAACATTGGACCTCAAGGAGGCATACCTGCATGTCCCAATCAGACAAAGCTGCAGAAGACACCTCAGATTTCATGCAGGTTCAATCCACTATCAATTCTCTGCATTGCCCTTTGGCTTATCTACTGTGCCCAGAGTATTCACAAAATGCCTGGCATCAGTAATTGCCTACTGCAGACTTCAAGGGATACAAATTTACCCTTATTTGGACGACTGCCTGATCCAAGCGGACAACAAGCACCTACTTCTGGAACATCTGGCTTATGTAACACGGTTATTGAATTCTCTGGGATACACAGTCAACAAGGAGAAATCCAGGCTAACACCATCTCAGAAAATAACTTTCCTGGATGCCAACTTGGACACAAACACCCAGATGGCCTATCTTACGCCAGAAAAACAAGGGCAACTAACTCATTACTTCAAAATACTAGCAAATTGTACCAGGCTCACTGCAAGGAAAATCCTGCAGGCTCTGGGCTTCATGGCATCTTGCATTCTTCTAATCCCATGTGCAAAGTTGCATATGAGGAAACTTCAGTGGTACCTAAAAAACCTATGGTCTCAACACAGCCACAGTTTGGAAACAATAATACCAATAATTCCATGTTTGCAAAAGGAATTTCTATGGTGGGCCCAAGCATGCCAAACAAACACAGGTCTTCCATTCTGCAAGCCTCAAGCAAATCAAGTCATCTCAACAGACGCCTCAGACTACGCCTGGGGGGCGCACATGACAGACAGGTGCATTCAGGGCAAATGGTCCCAAAAGGAAAAGCACCTTCACATCAATCAAAAAGAAATGCTAGCAGTGATAAATGCAATTACAATTTTCAAGGACCTCCTGCATCCAGGGCAATTATTGATAAGAACAGACACCACCACAGTAATGTGGTACATAAACAAACAAGGTGGAACACAGTCATACCCCCTGTGCAGGCTAGCCATGTCGCTTTGGAACTTGGCTCTGGAATGGCAAATCGAACTTCAAGCACAGTACTTGCCAGGATTGGAAAACATGCTGGCAGACAATCTAAGCAGAAATATGACAGATCCACACGAATGGAAGTTGCATCCTCAAGTGTTTACAAAGATAATCCAAGCGTGGGGAAGACCAGACATAGATCTCTTCGCCTCCCACAGGAACCATCAATTGAAAAAGTTCTGTTCAAGGACCTTTCATCCAAAGGCCTGGAGAGTGGACGCCCTTTCTTTCAGTTGGGCAACATGGACAGTTTACGCTTTCCCACCTTTGCCTCTTCTGCCCAAGGTGCTCATGAAAGCAAGACAGACCGAAGATGATACTGATTGCTCCAGACTGGCCAAGACAACACTGGTACCCACTCCTGAGGAGCCTAACACATACTCCTCCCTGGACCCTACCTCTAATGCCTCTTCTACTGACTCAGCACAGCTACAAAACTCTTTACAGTCAGCTGAAAACACTCAATCTGGCTGCATGGAAAATTCCGTAACACCACAACAGACCCTACTCCAAAGAGGTGCAGGATGTCATTTTGGAGGCCAGAAGGCCATCTACTAGAAAGGCTTACTCCGCAAAATGGAAACGTATTTGCGCTTGTAATGAGAAAAAAGGCCAGGATCCTAGAAAACTTAATTTGCCTTAGATATTACAGTATCTAGCTGAGCTGTTGAACAGTGGACTTCCATTTTCCTCATGCCTCAGCCAGTTCTGCAGAATACAACACTGATCCACCCTTATTCTCTCACCCACTTTTAAGACAGTTCCTCAGAGGGGCTAAGAATATAAGACCTCCAAGGAAACAACCAATACCAGCCTGGGATCTTAACTACATTCTAGAAAAATTAACATTACCTCCCTTTGAACCAGCTGCCTCTACAGATTTGCAATATTTGTCCTGGAAAACAGCCTTCCTTCTGGCCATTACCTCAGCTCGTAGGGTTTCGGAACTACAAGCCCTCATGGCTGTGCAGCCCTTTCTCATCTTCCATCAGGACAGGGTTTCCCTACGAACCAACCCTTCATTTATGCCTAAGGTAGTATCCAGAGTAGCTTTAAATCAGGCCATACACTTACCTACCTTTTACCCCAATCCTCAAAACAAAGGGGAAAGGCTGCTACATTCCTTAGACATCCATAGACAGCTACATTACTATTTGGACAGAACACAGCCCTTCAGGAAATCAGAACAACTTTTTGTGTCCTATGCTGTAGGAGCTCAAGGGAAGCCAATATCCAAACAGACAATTTCAAAATGGATAGGCCATTGCATACGGTTTTGTTACTCCTTTCATGGCAAACCTGTTCCTGCAGGCATCAGATCCCACTCCACAAGGGCCACAGCTACCTCTACAGCCTTCCTCAGAGGAGTCCCTACCAAAGATATTTTGGAGACAGCCACTTGGAGTTCTGTGCATACCTTCACAAAACACTACCACCTGCCTTTATATTCCAAAACTAGAGCAGGCTTTGCCACTGCTGTGTTGCAGGGCATTCTGGCTGCTCCCAGTTCCACCTAGTGCCTACCACCCTGTGCGTAGCTTTGGGATTCTACCCATCTGTGATTACTGCAGCTGTATGCACGATGACCATAGTACAGTTTTGTACCTACCATAAATGTAGATGTTCGAGTGCTAATACAGCTGCAGTACAGGTTTCCCTCCCTCCTTCCCCTCTTGGTAAAGGCCTAGTGGCTAACACCTCCTCATACAACCTAATTTGGGTTATCCTTCTATGGTGTATTTGCTTGCAACTACTGATTTTTGATTATATTGCATTGCTTGACTATATATATATATATATATATATATATATATATATATATATAATTTATGTATTGCCTTCCTTCTGGGGGCACCTGACATCTGGGGCAAGAAAGACTGAAGAATATGGCGTCGGCTGTGTCTTATATACCCCTGTCGCACTGACGTCAGGAAAGAAAGTGACGACAACCGACGCCGGACCTAGACTTTGGAATTCGGCCGACCGAGGACCCGCCTGACGGCAGAAAACCCATCTGTGATTACTGCAGCTGTATTAGCACTCGAACATCTATATTTATGGTAGGTACAAAACTGTACTTTTGACGTCTGATGCACTCGCACTCAAAGTAAATCTAAGTCTCACACATCCAAACACTTCTGGGAAACCTGACACAGATTTTTAGCTATGTCTCTCCCCCAAAATAATATGGTAGCACTGTTTCCAATCAGAGTATCTTCATACTCTTTTAAAGGGGTGTCCAATTATAAAAATTAAATATCAAAATAAATAACTGCGACCAGAAGCGACCAAGCTTTCGAGGTGACCTGAGGCGTATCAAACAGGTATAAGCACTCTAATCTCTAAAGAAAAGCACTGATTTCCCGCCACAGTGTAAAGTAATGAAAAACATGTAATAATAAGTAAAATGATTACAAGAATGTAAAGCAGTAGCTTTCAATAAACACCAGAACTCAATTACCGGAAATGTAAAATTAAACTGCAGGATAAGAGTCCATTATTCTAGAAAAAGTCTATCTTGATAACTAAGATTTCCTACTGTTACTATAGAATAGTGTCCCTGATCTAATCTAACACACAACAGCCAGGAAAAAGCCAGGCTTGCAGATTTTGGTGAGTTCTGTTTCATGGGTGTACCTTACAAACTGCTGCACTTGACTAACTACAGTGTCAACTGTCTTATTTAAAAAGATAACAGTCAGCTGTTTGAAAAATGTTTTTTCCTGTCAGTCAGTCATCACCCAGCAACCAGGAACATTCTAATAACATCACTCACTGTTCAGCTGATTCTCCACAGTACTTTAGAATGCCCCTCACGAACATGTGCAATTAGAAGTGCATCAAAACACTGATAGATTATTTGAACATTTTGTGTAAACAGGGAAATACTCAGCATTTAAATAACTCATTTACATTTTCACAATTAGACATGCTGGCATGCAATACAAGTTAATCAAGAATATGCAGAAATCTCCTGCCAGACATGCTAACACAGATGACAGTGTTTTCATTTTATTCACACACACACACACACACACACACACACACACACACACCCTTTACTCAAGCATGATTTTCAAGCGACCGTTGAAAACCAACGCTTGAGAAAAATGGGTCTACCTGGGAATTTCAACCCACTTCTCTCCTGGTAAATCCATTTTCCATTAGCATTATTAACCCCACTGCAGCATTTTTCTCCTTCTGAGGAAATTTGGCTGGGCACAGCCCCCACCCCATAATTTGAAGCATCTACCTGCACAATAAATTCTTTATTGTAATGTAGGGTGGTTAACACAGGAGGTCATCCCAAAATCTTTTTTTAGTTTTTGGAATGCCTGTTCACAATCTGTCGTCCACACTACATTGACCAGTTTATTCTTCCTAGTTAGGTCAGCAAGGGGTGCAGCTATGGTACTGTAATTGGGCACAAATTTCCTATAGTACCCCACTGTCTCTAAAAATCCCCCCACTTGTTTCTTAGTAACAGGAACTTGCCACACTTGGATAGTTTCCACCATGACAGGTTCTGGCCTAATTTTACCACTTCCCACTCAGTGTCCTAAGTAAGTGACCGCTGCCATACCCACTTGACACTTACTAGATTTAATGGTGAATCCTGCCCTACTTAATCTGTCCAAGACCTCCCTCACATGTTGATCTGCAAATGCCCATAGCTTGGTCTTCAGTGTAAAGTTTAACCTCTCCACAAGACCATTAGTCTAGGGATGGTAGTGGGTAGTCTTTAGATGTTTCACCCCACAACACTTCCACAGACAAGTCAGCAGGTCTGACATGAAGTTGCCACCTTGGTTAGTCAGTATTTCCTGTGGAAAAACTTACTGTGCTGAAAATTTCTAGCAAAGCATTTGCCAACTTTTCTACATTAATATCACCAGCAAAGGGAATGCTAGGAACTTTAGCTAGAAGTGGCAGCTTCTAGGCTCTAGGCTGTAAAAACTTCCACACTACCTCACCTTCCAGCCCCCCCTTAGGAGTCCACTTTCTATACAACAAACCTTCCTTCTCTGCCTGAATATCCCCTTCCCAAGGAATATCAGGGACTGTAGCTAGAAGTGTCAGACAGTAGGTTTTAGGCTGTGCCAACTGCCATACTACCTCACCATCCAGACCTCCCTTAGGAGTCCACTCTTTGTATAACAAACCCTTGTTCCTGTATACGGACTTCTTTCTTGAGCCTCAGGTGCTTTCTTAGCCATCTCCCTTAAGCTTTGTACTGTGGGGTCTGTAAGTTGAGCCTGTCTCAACTGTACATCTGCAAACGTCCCAAGCTCCCCTTCCCACAGGAAGCCTAGCATCTTCCGACAGCTGTACCACACTGTCAATCTAGGTATAATCACTCCCTTCTGTCCTTGCAGTAACCATGTCCAAGGGAACATCAGTACCTCCCTGCAGCTGTGGCTCACTTTCAGACTTACTGTTAAAGGACAGCTGCTTCTCTGAAACAGCCACCACACTAGTCCCAGCTTCAGGTATGAGATCTCTCTGGTTCTGTCCCAGATTACTGTACCTACATGCCTGTCTCCCAGCCTGTGTATCACAGCATGACACCAAGGCGCTGCATCATCACAGTCATTCCCCATCAGGACATCTCAGGAATATTCTCAAATACAAGCTCCCCTTCCACAGGAAGCTTAGTAAATTATGACAGCTGTGCCTCGCTGTCACTCTGGGTACCACCACTCACCTCTATCCTTGCAGTCACTATGTCCAAGCAAACATCAGTACCCACCAGCAGCTGTGGCTCGCAGTCAGTTTTACTGCTACCAGGTAGAACCTTCTCTGAAACGGCCACCACACCAGTCCTAGCTTCAGGTATGAGATCTTTCTGGGTCTCTCCCAGACTACTGGACCTACATGCCTTTCTCCAAGCCTGACTACATGTCACTGCATGTACACAAAGTACTGAACTTGAAAGTCATCCCCTAGCAGGAAATCTGCAGGAAAATTCTCAAACACACCTACTTCCTCTTCTACCCTCCCAGTCAAGATGAACCCTAGCCAAAGGTATTTTGAGCAGGGTCTCTCCCAAGCTCTGACTGGAGTGAACTGCCTAAGAAGTACTGCTCTTCTCTAACCACTGCAGGCCTCACAGTGGTTATATCAGAAGCTGTGTCCCTCTTAGCAGTTACCTGTGTACCATGTACTAAGATTGGATATACATTTTAGTGATAGATTGGCACCCCATTTGTTTCTAAACAACTTACCACTGGCAGTTTGTCATCACCACTTGTTGGCTCCCTCACATTTTTTTAATCACCTTGCCTCAATGGACATTTGGCTGCTATGTGTCCCCTCTGGTTACACTTGAAACATCTAATCCCTAACCATGCACTTGTATTAGTAGTTTGCCCCATTACTGGTGTACTCTGTTGGAGTGGTTTAGGCTGCCCACCATGCGTTACCTTATGTCAATGTAGAGCACTGGGTATCCTTTTCCTATGCAGTAGTGCTGTGCTTGCCAAGTAGATATCCCCTTTTCTCCTGAACTCCTCTGCAGAGTTGCACTCACAGTCTGCTAACCAGACTCTCATGGTGTCAGGCAAAGTACTGAGGGCTTGTTCTGGCACCAAAAGGCCTGCCAGTCCCACAAAAGTGGTGACCCAACACCCAGTCACCCATCCGTGCAAGTAAGTACTTAAGTTAGCAATGTAATCGTATACACTTTCAACCGCCTTGCTTCTATGTTCACAAAACTTTTCTGTAAGCTTCAGATGTTAGTTTAAAACATTCAAGCAAGCAACATTTCATTTTATAATAATTCAAACAATCTACATCATTTAACTTTGCTACACCCTGAACAGCTTTACCATGGAGTAAGAGAGTCAGGAGCGGAACCCAGAGCTCACGGTTGACATCATATTGTCTACATACCTTCTCAAAAATATAAATTAAACTATCAAAGACATCCCATCCCTGTACTGAGGAAAAAGTTTACTGACCTGGATGGCTTTTAGGGTCCGGTTATTCCCTACCCATTACCTCCATGACCCTCTTGAAGGGTAAGAAGCTGTACTTCGTGCTGGCATTTTCTAATTTTCCTCAGCTTCTAAATGCCTGACCTCCAGTTCATATTGTCGATATTTTTCCTCAGCCTCAAGTTCATATTGGCGCTGCTTCTCCCTTTCCCCTGTCTCTTATCGTCTGGCTTCCATCCGCAGTCTGTCTTCAGTATCCAGTCAATTGGCCTCCAGTTCATATCATCTCTGCTTCTCCCTTTCTTCAGCCTCCAGTTTCAATCTCCTTAAATCTAGACTGATTCTCAGGTCCTCCAAAGTAAATGTGAACTGTCCCATCTTGGCAGGCTGCACATCGACACCAAACTGGATATTCTCTGAACAGATGGTCTGAGCTGTGGCTGAAACCAAGGCTGAAATCATTGTTTCCTTGGTCAAGTTGGCATGCACCGATCCTCTGGCTTCACACTCCTTAACCAACTGGATATTTGTCACCTTGCTAAAAATCTTCTGCTGACATCCTTGCCTGCTATCCCTGACTATCTAACTAAAAAAAATAAAACTGTAGTGGATTGAAATTCTGAATGTTTACCTTGTGGCTTTCAAGAGTGCTCACCTTGTGGCTTTCAAGAGTGCTCACCTTAATGACAATTACCCACAGGCTACTGAAATCCAATTAGAAATCCCACACCGCTGGCACCAATAAATTTGACATCCAGCTATATCCCAATGGACTGCCGTCAGTATAGGTGACGTCTTGCTGTTTCCCACTGGGCAGCCACTAATTAAATGTGACATAAGGCCAATACTTCACCGGACTGCTGACAATTAATGTGTCATCCCTTACTACCTGTGTCAGTACCTAAGGAGCTTCAATCCTCACTACTGACTCCAGTAGGAGACTCAATTAAACAGGAGCAATATTTCACAATTTTCCCCTAAGAGCACAACAGGAACATGCTCTGTTTTCCTGGGACTGGACTATATATATATCTGTCCACCCCAAATGTAACTCCCTATTACACACTTCAGAGCAGTGTGCCCCTGTTTAAGACCTCTGATACACTCACACTCAGTGAATTTAAATCTCACACATCCAAACACTTCTAGAAAAGTCTGACAGATTTCCAGCTATGTCCCTTCCCCAAAATAATACTGTAATGCTGCCACCAATCAGAGTGTCTTTGTGCCTTTCTAAAGGGTATCCACTTATGAAAATTAAATATCAAAATAAATGATAGCTATGACCAGAAGCGACCAGGCCTTCGAGGTGACCTGAGTAGTATCAAGCAGGTATAAGCCACTCTAATCTCTAAAGAAAAACACTGATTTCCATCCACAATGTAAAGTAATGAAAAACATTTAATAATTAGTAAAGTGTTTACTAGAATGTAAATCAATTACTTTCAATAAACACCAGAAGTCAATCAATGGAAATGTAAAATTAAACTGCAGGATAAAAGTTCATTATTGTAGGAAAACTCTTTTCTTAATTTTGTTTTATTTTATTTTTATTTATCAAAGCCAGTGCATTTCTTTGTGCCGGTCCCAAGCCCGGATAAATGGGAGGGTTGCGTCAGGAAGGACATACGGCGTAAAACCTATGCCAAATTACTGCTGCGGAGAACATTTCATATTTACATACCAGATCAGTCGAGGCCCGGGTTAACAATGACCGCCACCAGTACTGTTAGCCAACAGGGTGCTGGCGGAAATTGGGCTACTGTTGGCCAAAGAAGAAGAGGAGGGAGAAGGCATGCCTGAAGGCAGGAAGAGAGGAGGAAGGTTAGGAGTGTAGTACTAAGGGTAGGAACTTTGAATGTTGGCAGTATGACTGGTATAGGGAGAGAGCTAGCTGATATGATGGAGAGAAGGAAGGTTGATATATTGTGCATGCAAGAGACCAGATGGAAGGGAAGTAAGGCCAAGTGTGTAGGAGGCGGGTTCAAATTGTTCTATCATGGTGTGGATGGGAGAAGAAATGGGGTAGGGGTTATCCTAACATAACAGTATGCCAAGAGTGTTTTGGAGGTGAAGAGGGTGTCTGATAGAGTGATGTTTATGAAGTTTGAAATTGATGGTGTAAAGATGAATGCTGTTAGTGCATATGCTCCGCAAGTTGGGTGTGCGATGGATGAGAAAGAAAAATTTTGGAGTGAGTTGGATGCAGTGGTGGTGAGTGTACCCAAGGGTGAGAGACTAGTGATTGGAGCGGACTTCATTGCGCATGTTGGTGAAGTGAACAGAGGGGATGAGGAAGTGATGGGTAGGTATGGTGTTAAGGAGAGGAATGGAGAAGGTCAGATGATTGTGGATTTTGCAAAAAGGATGGACATGGCTGTGGTGAATACATATTTTAAGAAGAGGGAGGAGCATAGGGTGACATACAAGAGTGGAGGAAGATGCACACAGGTGGATTATATCCTATGTAGGAGGGCCAGTCTGAAGGAGATTGGAGACTGTAAAGTGGTGACTGGGGAAAGTGTAGTTAAGCAGCATAGAATGGTGGTCTGTAGGATGACGTTGGTGATCAAGAAGAGGAGGAGGAGTGTGAAAGCAGTGCCAAGGATTAAATGGTGGAAGTTAAAAAACGGTGATTGTGAAGGTGGAGTTCAGGGAAGAGTTAAGACAGGCACTGGGAGGCAATGAAGAGTTACCGAATAGCTGGGTAACTACAGCAGAGCTAGTAAGGGAGACTCCTAGGAAGGTGCTTGGTGTGACATCTGGACAGAGGAAGGAGGACAGGGAGACGTGATGGTGGAATGAGGAAGTACAGGAGAGTATACAGAGGAAGAGGCTGGCGAAGAAGAAGTGAGATTGTCAAAGAGATGAAGAAAGTAGACATGAGTATAAGGAGATGAGGCGTATGGCAAAGAGAGAGGTGTCGAAGGCTAAGAATAAGGCATATGGAGAGTTGTATGAGAGATTGGACACTAAAGAGGGAGAAAAGAACCTGTACCGATTGGCTAGACAGAGGGACAGAGCTGGGAAAGATGTGCAGCAGGTAAGGGTGATAAAGGACAGTGAGGGAAAAGTACTCACAAGTGAGGAGAATGTGTTGAGTAGATGGAAAGGGTACTTTGAAGGGCTGATGAATGAAGAGAATGAGAGAGAGAGAAGGTTGGATGATGTGGGGATAGTGAATCAGGAAGTGAAGCAGATTAGCAAGGAGGAAGTAAGGACAGCTATGAAGAGGATGAAGAATGGAAAGGCTGTTGGCCCAGATGACATACCAGTGGAAGCATGGAGGTGCTTAGGAGAAATGGCAGTGGAATTTTTAACCAGATTGTTTAATGAAATTTTGGAAAGTCAGAGGATGCCTGAGGAGTGGAGAAAAAGTATTTTGGTACCTATCTTTAAGAATAAGGGTGATGTGTAGAGCTGCAATAACTACAGAGGGATAACATTTATCAGTCACAGCTTGAAGTTATGGGAAAGAGTAGAGGAAGCTAGGTTAAGAAGGGAGGTGATGATTAGTGATCAGCAGTATGGTTTCATGCCAGGAAAGAGCACTAAAGATGCAATATTTGCTCTGAGAGTTGTTGGAGAAATACAGAGGAGGTCAGAAGCAGTTGCATTGTGTCTTTGTGGACTTAGAGAAAGCATATGACAGGGTGCCTGGAGAGGAGTTGTGGTACTGTATGAGGAAGTTGGGAGTGGCAGAGAAGTATGTAAGAGTTGTACAGGATATGTACAAGGGTAGTGTGACATTGGTGAGGACTGCGGTGGGAGTGACAGATACGTTTAAGGTGGTGGTGGGATTACATCAAGGATCAGCTCTGAGCCCTTTCTTATTTGCAGTGGTGATGGACAGGTTGACAGATGAGATTAGACAGGAGGCCCCATGGAGTATGATGTTTGCAGATGACATTGTGATATGTAGTGAGAGTAGGGATCAGGTTGAGGAGACCCTAGAGAGGTGGAGATGTGCTTTAGAGAAGAGAGGAATGAAGATCAGCAGGGCTAAAACAAAATATATATGTGTAAATGAGAGGGAGGGTAGAGGAATGGTGAGGATGCAGGGAGTAGAGTTGGTAAAGGTGAATGAGTTTAAGTACTTGGGATCAACAGTTCAGCGTAATGGTGAGTGTGGAAGAGAGGTGAAGAAGAGAGTACAGGCAGGGTGGAATGGGTGGAGAAAAGTGTCAGGAGTGATTTGTGACAGACTAGTACCAGTAAGAGTGAAAGGGAAGGCCTACAAGAGGGTAGTGAGACCAGCCATGTTATATGGGTTGGAGACTGTAGCATTGACGAAAAGGCAGGAGTCAGAGCTGGATGTGGCAGAGTTAAAGATGTTAAGATTTGCACTGGGTGTGACTAGGATGGACAGGATTAGGAATCAGTATATTAGAGGGTCAGCTCAGGTTGCACAGTTTGGAGACAAAGCAAGAGAGGCGAGATTGCGTTGGTTTGGACATGTGCTGAGGAGGGATGCTGGGTATATTGGGAAAAGGATGCTAAGGATGGAGCTGCCAGGTAAGAGGAAAAGAGGAAGGTCTAAGATAAGGTTTATGGATATGGTGAGAGAGGACATGAAGGCGGTTGGTGTGAAAGAGCATGATGCAGAGGACAGGAAGAAATGGAAACAGATGATCCGCTGTGGCGACCCCTAACGGGAATAGCCAAAAGAAGATGATGATGATCATCATCATCATCATTTGTTTACCGGGAAAGTCTGACTTGGAAAGAAGCTAATTATAATAACTAAGCTTTCCTAATCTAACTAAGAATACTGTCCTTGATCTAATCTAGCACGTAACAGCAAGGCAAAATGCAGTCTTACAGTTTTTGGTGATTTCTCTTTCATGCACAGCACAGTAACTGACTGCACTTCACAAACTGCTGCACTTTACTAACTGCAGTCTCAATGGTCTTATTTTAAAAAATAACAGTCTGTTTGAAAAAAATGTTTTTTTCCCTGTCAGTCAGCTGTTTAAATCACCTAGCAACCGGGGGCATTCTAATGACATCACTCACTGTTCAGCTGATTCTCCACAATACTTTAGAATGTCCCTGCCAAAATTAGAAATGCATCAAAACACTGACCGATTCTTTGAACATTCTGTGTAAACGGAAATATTTGGCATTTAAAACACGTTGAAGGTTGTGCATCAGGGCTGGAAACTCGGCACGTAAAAATCCTCTGCCAATCATTAGCGGACCGTAGTTCCGCTCTGGCGACCCCTAACCGGGAAAAGCCGAAAGACACCACAACTTACATTTTCACAATTAGACATGCTGGCATACAATACAAGTTAATCCAGAATATACACAAATCTCCTGCCAGACATGCTAACACAGATGATGGTGTTTTCATTTTCTTCACACCCCTAGCCAGGGATTGCCAGTCTCGCACAGCTGTTGACCATCTGTTTCATTTAACCAAATGGGGTCAGTCAACCAGTTGTTGACTTTGCAATCATTTGATTGCCTTTCATGTACCTTATACACACACATACACAGACACACACACACACACATACATTTTTTTTTAACATTGCAGTTATCTTTTACAGGTACCCTTACTTCCCTGAGATACAGTGATCTTGGAGATATATGGGTTACATCCTTTGGTCACATGTTCGTTTTATCAAGGCCAGATTTTCCTGTGAAAATGGTCAGTGGTTAATTGCATTGAATTATGCTAAAGTCAAAATTGTAGGAGGAAAACTAGCATAATTCACTGCATTTCTCTTACCTTGTGGTTGTGCAGTTGTGGAGTTAGCATGCATAAATTTAGGGGGTGTGGTTGCAGAACCCTCATGTCAGGGGGGTGTAATGGGTGAAGCCCTTCACATATAATGTATTCTAAACTGTTGTGCAGATCATGTTTTTTTTCAATGAGGCTTGCTATAAAAGAGCAAGTGGCATAAGCAGAGGTGCAGATTAGTATATTGGCTGAGTTACAGAGAGAAATGCATGTCATGTTAGATGTTTTCTGATTTTGTGAGCAAGTTGATGCTGTAAAGTGCATATAGTTGTAACTGTTAAGGTGATGTGTGGAAGCTTTTTGCTTTTTTTTGTCCTTCAGGTGTGTTTATGCCTAATTATTTGTGATCGCAAGTGTAATGATATTTACATTTGTGACCATTGTTTTACAATATTTTAGCTTTTTGATGTATGTGATTATAGATGAAATTGTGTTTTGCTCCAATTTCATGTATTATCAGTAGTATACTCCGTGCTGTGTTGTGTGTGTCTGTATGTGTATATATATATATATATATATATATATATATATGTACACACACTCAAGTAGCAGGGGCGTGGGCTTACTTTATTTAGCAAGTTTTGATTTTCAGTGCTAGAGTCTGACTTCACAGTTCACTGTTTCAATATTTGATTGTTGAACTATTGTGCTGGAAACAGTACGTCGTTCAGCCAGTTGTTTGTTTGCAAGTTGTATGGCTTATTACCAAAAAAGAAAAGCTTTTGAAGCAAAATTGGGGGAAGGGTAAAGCATTATGGAGTTTTGGAACAGATGAGTGCTTAGGAATGTATTTGATATTTAATGTGAAGTGGTATATAAAAGTACTAGATGTTTGCTTTTTTTTTAATCCGGAAAGGGCCCTGGCTTGTGAAATGTGTCACCATGTGTGACTGAGGGTATGCATACTGTATGGATATGTTATGAAAAGTAAAAGATTTCATAAGATTAATGTAGGATTTTTATAAATAGGAAGCTTAAATGCAGCCTTAAGCCTTCACAGAGAAGGAAAATACTGACACCATAAAAGAAAAAGAAAAATATATTGTATGTAGCTGAACTATGAGGGGGATTCTAGAGAGTGCGCGCACGCACACACACACGTATAGGAGATACATCAGCATTGATAAATTTCACCTGTTTTAGTGAATATGTGGGAGATGTGGCATCTGACTTCAGAGCAGGTCATCAAAAAGCAAGGCAGCATTTTTTTTAAGTGGGGGACATCACATAATGGTTAATATGTTAATGTCTTAACAGTACAAATGCAAGATACAGGGTTTGATTCTGACCTATGGTTATTGATTAGGCTTGTAATAGTCTGCAGAAGGAAAAAGGAATTTTTTGACAGGTTTTTCTGACTTATTTTAGAGTAAGTGAGAAATAATCGCACTACACTGGAAGTGGCACAATGTATAGTCTCTGTGGTACACAAGCTTCAAGTACATTTTCAGACTGAAAAGTGGTGGTAACACTGGTACTCAGTATACTGCAATATTCTGGATTATTGGGTCACTGAAGCTTTAAGCACTGCATTGACTGTGGTGTTTTTGTCACCAAGTGGTGGACCCATGATATGGCACATTTGTTGCTGTCCTGACTCTGACAGTTTCTGAAGATTTTCAGGCTATGGAGGAGTGTTTGTCCTGTATCCAAATTGTCATCTAGAAGTGAATACTACCACTGATTATGACATTATAGTAACCATTCTGAGGATGCTGTTGGCCATTTGTTTGTGGCTGAGAGACATTGTATGTGTGAATGTAAAGTCCTCCTATGTATGCAGTCTACCAGTGAGTGCCTCCAACTAGCACTAAAAGGTGTCATTTTGTACTCTGACATTGTTTGGTTTGATGAGTGTTGTGGTATACCCTCAGTTTGTCATGTAGATGTGCACTTCTTATAGTCATAAATGGGGCTTCACCTTTGTAACTGTGGGTAGCATGTGCTTTCTGTGCTCACAAATGAGACACTGACTGTTGCCTGTTGGTACGATACACCATTCAGAGAAAAAGGCTTATTTTCATACCTGTTTTTTTTTTCATGGTGTAGCTCTCGATTTAGCATATCTTTGGAATATCATACCTCCTCTTCTGACTTCTCTGATGTGAACATGTGCAGTTGTAATTAGCCCTGGGACTTGTAGGTATAGGTAGAAGGCTTCAGTGGCACACTGACAACAGACCTTGGGAAGGTCATTATCTAGTAACTTATCAATAATGCAAACCAATTATTACATGTCTTAGCATATGCATATTAACATATGCCTTTGTTTTATGTATATGTTAGGAACTAATGTGTATGCACTATTTCTGTTATTTTCTGTTATTTTATTTGTTTATTTAACATTTGTTAAATGGAGTAAATCACTTTTCACACATTACCAATTGTGCAGGCTGGGTCTCTGGGTGTAATTGGAATACAAATGAGTAGTATGCAAAACATTGCAAGTACACTGAAATATAAAATATGAGTTGTTAATAAGACATGTCGATAAATGTTATAGAAGTACAGAACATGAATTTTCACTTCGAACATAACATTGTAAATCATAACATAAAGACGAATAAATGTATTACTAGACATCATATTTACAGAGCTTAGTATATTTCATTTGTAGGAAAGAGAGTGAAAAGTTTAATAAGTAACTATCTGAAAGAGTGAGTGCAGGAGAGATCAAGTGATGGATGAGTGACATTGGCATCTGGCAAGTATCTGGAGGTGGGATTTTTAGCTGGGGCAAGAGTACAGGGTAAGATGCATTGTCTTTGATGTCTTCTGGGATAGAGTGCTATAATTTTGTGAGCCAGTAGGGAAAAGCAGTGATCTGTGCAGTAGGGTTTTAATTTTATGGGGTTGTAATAGTGGAGTTTGACTTGGATTTCTGAGACTGTAGGCTGGTGATGGTCTTATTAATTTTGCAGCTTGATGGGGGACTATTTTGTTAAGAAATTTGAAAGTTGTGATCCATAAAGAAGGTCTAATATTTGTTTCACTGGTAGTCAGTTAATTCTTTCAATGGTTTTGCAGTGGTGTCCCTGCACTGGGGCAAGGCTGGTGAATCTAGATTTTTATTGCTGAGAGTTTAGATTGCAGAACAGCTGTACTTGGATGTGGACGCTACTAGAGGTAAGCTATATTCTCTTTGGGCTACTAAAATGAATACCTTGTTCCTGTTAATGTCCTGGTTACTTTGATAAGAAATGATGAGATTTTTGTGTCCCAAAGGAGTAGTGAGTTGATATTTTCTTTGTGTTGTTTAAGTGGTGAAGTTGAGAGATGAGTCCAGCCAGATGTCTTGGCAATTAAAAAAGTAAATGTTTTCTGTGGGAGTGTTGTTATGGTTCTCTATTTGTTGTGAAGTTTGGGTTTTAAGTTTTTGTTTAGTGTCAAAGAACATAATCTGATTTATATATATTTCTATTCCTCACTCTTGGGTCTTGGAGCAAACATCGGATCCAAGCCTGCAACTTTTTAGACAGCTTCTAGGCTCGAACCTCTCCCACTCCCATGATTCCTTGCTGCACTCTAACCCCTCATATCTTGTTTGCCGTGCTAAGCTCCAGACACTGATTCTTGGCTGGAGTTCCTGTGTGGGATAAGTAGTCTTCTGTCAACAGAATGTCAGGAATTTCTTATTTTTCTTAGTAGTGTTTAGAGTAGTTATTGGTAGAGTTAGTTTTAGTTCCACCCCTCCTGTTTAGTGTTAGTTTGTGTGTGCGTGTGTTGGCACCTTTTTTATAGAGCGACCGTTATTTCTTGCTGTTGCCGATAGTTTTTTTCTGTTTAGCTGTTAGTATCGATATTTTTCTGTAGGATATATATATTTTTTTCTCTTTAGACTAGTGTTGTGTATCAGTCTGTTTCTCCTGTTTTTTTAGGCTAATGCTAGTTCTAATGACTCTGAGTGTGCATGTCCCTTTGATTGCAGGTCACCATGTCAGTTAAGCCATCTGGTTTTAAAATGTACTCCTCACGTGGTCCGAAAATGCCTGTTCCGATTCGCACGAGGAGTGCCTTTATTGTTTGGGTACCAACCACCTGGAGGTTGAATGCGACATTTGTGCCACATTCAACACCAGGGCTTTGGTCAAACGCTGAAACAACTCTAGAAAGAGTTGGCTTAAGGCAGGGGGGGGTCCCTTGGCTCAGTCCCCTGCTAAGGCTGGACCCTCAGAGCACAAAAGGAAGGCCCCCTGCTTCCTCTTCCAAAAAGGCGAGGCTGTCAGATCCTAATGCCTTGGATTCAACCCCAGCCTCGACTCAGTCAGATCTGATGCCCTCGGATCCTAAGACCAGTGACTCCCACAGATCCAGGGCTGCTGCTCTGAGGCCTTCAGATCCGAGGTCGCAGGAACCCACCCCTGGATCCAGGCCTCCAGTTTGAGGCCTTCAGATCCAGTCAGATCCAAGCCAGCCACGGCTCTGAGACATGTGATATCCAAGCTCTCGGATCCTGCCTTGTCATCAGATACGAAGAGGTCGGATCCGGGATCCGTTTTGGATCAGACTATTGTTATCAAGGATTCCCCCTCAGGTTCTGGCTTGGGGCAGTCTCCTTCTGTGTCTAGTCACAGAAGTCGCTCCTTAGAGGGGAGGTCCTCGGGATCTTAACAACCATCCCCAGCTAGGTCCTCTGCCTCCTCTAGATCCTCCAGGGGTTTCCTCCCTTCTGATGTGGACAGGATGATGAGGTCCTTTCTCAAGGTTCATATTGAGTTGGAGCTTCTTGCATACCCTTCCCGTCCGGCTAGGGGGCCATCTTCTACCTCCTCGTTGGTTTCTCCTCGTTCAACCAGGTTGGTTTTGGACTTTCTGGCCCTGGATCGTACAAGGAGGGAGATGGGGATTCCTGGGGACCTTTCTGTCACTACCCCGTCCGAGTCCCTGACTGCTCCTGCTCGGCCTCCACCTGGGAAGGCAGAGTCCTGGACCCAAGCAATCAACCCAAACTCCATGGTTGAGGGTTCTGGATCTGTTTTTTCAGACCAGCCCCTTCCCCTTAGTGCTTTGGCTCTCAATAGTTTGGGGTCAGTATTATCCGGAGGTCCAGAGGTTCTGGCCTGCTCTGGTCCTTCTCACTAGGCGAGCCTTCTTGCCGGGAGTGCAGACGAAGCTTTGTCCTGTCCTTTGGCTTTCCGGTTTGTAGAGAGGACCTTTTTCTCCCAGAAAGTTTCCTGCCTGGCCTTCCAGGGATCATCCTAGCCCCACCTTGCAGACCCCACTCATCTTGTCTCAGGTTTGCCCTTTTGAACAAGCCTTCAGGTGGGAGCTGCCCCACTTGTGGTCTCCCTCTCTTTTGAATTTTCCCCTGAGCCACCCCTGGAGGGAGGTTCCTTGGAAGAGATTGTGTAAGAGGAGACACTTGGACTCCCCTACTGAGTCTCTCACTGAGGATACAGGCCTCGATGAAGAGGACAGGTCCCCCAGTCTCCACCCGAGGATATCTCCTTTGGGGACACCTTGGAAATCCTTAAGCTTAGGGGTGGTTAGTCTTCCCTCCCCCATCCTCCGAGGAGTCCATCTGCCCATCTTTCTGAAGGTTTCGGGATGGGACCATATACCGCCTGCCCCCCCCCCCCCCTCACGAACTTGTAGACCTTATTGCCAGCTGTGCATGGAAGGAGCCGGATACTGTGGAGCCTGTTCCCAAACATGCTGACAAATTTCTTAGTTCAACTTCTGACAAGCAGTTCTGGTCAAAAGACATGCCAGTCAATGCAATAGTGGTAGCTGTCACCACCAAGAAAAAGCTGGCGGAACAGAGCATGTTCGTTCATCCCCCAACCATGAGTCCCAGGAGATCGACAGCCATGAAAAGCGGGTGTTCACCTCAGCCACTTTTGGACTGCGGATGCTCAACAGCCTAGCACATTTCACCCGACTTCAAAGGGACCTGGTCAAGGAGCTTACCACATCCCTTTCTGAGGTACTGCATGCTGGGGAACTAAGCAAGGTGTCCCCCAAGCTATCCAAACTTTCTGCCCTTGCCAATTCATCAATGAGGCTGATTGCCAACGCGATGGAAGGAGCCTCTCAAGTGGCCGGCACAAGCATCGTTATTCACCATCACCCATGGCTGCACCTTTGCAGAGTCCTCTAAGGCATCTTTCACCAACACCCCCTTCAGTGGTTCTACCCTGTTTGACCCTTCAGTCAAAGAGAGTCTCGCTCGTAATCAGCAGGAGGGCAAAACATTGTTGACTGTGGGAATCAGGTTTTCCACCCCTCAATACTCCTTTTCCAAGATGCAGCGAGGGGCTAGGAAGATGTGGTTTCTCGAATCACAGTCTGCCTTCCAGGATGCTCAAAATGAGCTCCCCTCCAGAGGCCGGGGGAGAGGGTTCAATGGCAGATGCCCCAAGGGCAGCGGGGGGTCCAGAAAATCAGGGCTCCAGGGAACCCTTCTCTGAGAAGTCCCAACAATGCTCCTGAAGTGCTGCCTGACTGTCTTTCCCTGGAGGCAGTCGGGGGTCGTTTGTCTTTGCACCCTTTGCCCCGGGCAAGTATTACAAAAGATCATTGGGTGCTAAACTTAATTTCCAGGGGTTATTCTATTCCCTTTTCTCACCCTCCCCCAGCCAGGAGATACCTCCCCAATGCACCACCCCATCAAAGGGAGCTAGCTCAGGAAGAAGTACTCAAGCTACTACAGAAGAGAGCTATACAAGAGTTCCCCACAGGACAATGAGAACCCGGAACTTACTCTCGCTTCTTTTTGGTGCCAAAGAAGATGGGGTGGGCTTGCATTTAGTCCTGGACCTCAACGAAGCATCGCCTGGCCTCAGTACCTACTACAACTTTTTGACCAGCTAGGCATTACAGTGAACCTCCCCAAATCCAACCTAACTCCATCTCAACATCTGGAGTTTATCAGGATTCATTTGGACACTGTGTCCGTCGAGCACACCTCATCAGATCTCGTGTTCAATGTCTTCTCAACCTGTCTCATCCCCAGGCCCACCTTGTTCTCAGGTCCTTAGGGTCCATGGCGGTGGTGATCTATCTAGTGGCATCAGCCAGGTTCTACATGAGAGTTCTGCAGTGGACTCTACCGGTTCACTAGTCTTCCCTGGTTCATCCCATGTCAACTCTGATCTGCCTCACTCCTGTGTGCAGGTGTCATCTCCTTTGGTGGATACGGTCTCTTGACCTTCTAGCAGGCAGACTATTCTCTCTTCCTTCCCCCAGAACCACAGTGACCACGGACGCTTTCCTGTTAGGGTGGGGGGGGGGCATTTTCAGGGACAGACAGTCCAAGGCATGTGGTCCGAAGCAGAGACCAAGCTGCATATCAATGGCCTGGAGATGAGGGCAGTTTTCTTCATGTTGCACGCTTTCCAGGACTGCCTTCCTCCAGGTACCATTGCATGTCACACGGACAACATGGCTGTTGTGTGGTACATCCACAAGCAAGGGGGCACATGTTCATATCTGCTTTGTTGCGAGGCCATGAGAGTGTGGGAATGGGTAATGTCCTTGGGGCACTTTCTCATTGCAACACACATTCCCGGGGAGTCCAACATGCTGGCGGACAGACTCAGCAGGGGAATTTTGAGTCCTCATGAGTGGTCCTTGAATCCTTCAGTGGTGAAAGAGATCTTTCTTTGCTGGAGTCAGCCAAGCTGCGATCCGTTTGCTTCCCCTGTCAACCACAAATGCAGTCGGTATTTCACCTTGATTCCCCCAAATAGGAAGTGCCCCAGGGATAGGGTTACCAGATAACCTGCAAACTCAAAGGAGGACACCAAAGGTCATAAAGGAGGACAAAGGAGATTACTTCCTGTTCTGCTCACGAAAGACAGTGTAGTCCTGCTACAAATAATTTGTTACAGACACAGGGGGCACCTGGACTGCTGTACAGTAACATTTCGATGTGCAATTACATTAAGCTGGTGGTTTGCTTCAAGAACAAAATAACCAATTTATTACTGAACAGTTTGATGGAGAAAATAACCAATTCATCACTGAATAGTTTCATGGAAAATATAACAAATCCGCTACTGAACAGGATCAGATCTTTAAAATACTAAAGAGTTAAGGCATGTTGCTTTCTTCTTCATATAATGGTACTGCTAGAAGTTTACTGCTCATAAATACAGAAGCTTAATACCAGAGTACATGCAAATCCCCACAGTGTATTGCACCCATAGGCGCTCTCATATCCTTGTTTTACTAATTTAAACCCAAATGCTCTTTATGCATGCCCTGAAATACAGAAATTAAAATAAAAGGACTCCATAAATCTAAAACTCACTTTCTTTCAGTTAATAAACCATCTTCTGTTCTACAACAATATGCCTACCTAATAATGATCCTGGTCTAAGATGCAGTATGAATTTGCAGTGCTTTCTGAACTTGTTGACAACCACATCATGTAACCATGGCAGGGACTACAATCAGACTGTGTGTTACAATGAAAACTTCATAAAACGAGTCATTAAAATAAAAAGTTATAATAAAACTATGTATTTTTTATTTCTCAGACAAGGCGACTTTTCGCAGTAGTTCATCATTCTCAGCAACATAGGCGCAGATCTCTAGACAAGAAACGTTCTTAAAATTGTACTTTGTAAGAATTCCTCTGACAGAATCAGCAGACAGTCTATTTCTTTCTTTTTGTCCACTGTGCGTTGGTCAAGGAAAATGCTCTTTCAACATTGGCATTGTGCCCAGGAATGCAAAAGAAAAATTCACAGATTTTAAGCAGCTCTGAATAAGTGGCTTCATTTGCACAACTTTAAAAGTATGAACACCAGTGTTCATGGAGACTGTTAAAGAACTTGTCATCTTTCTGGCCTATGAATGGTTTCAGGTTGCAGTACTGGTCAAACAACTGTACATCGTCTACAACAATATCCTTTTCGCTCATATACTGTACGCATGGCGACAGATCATCAAATGTAGTCTTTCACTTTGTTTAAAAACATCCAACAAAAGCACTGAAATTCATCAAAGGGTGTTATCCACTTTCCCAAATAATGCACCCTCGGTACACGGACTGAACCTCTGTCATGAATGTCTTGCATTCTTCATCTCAGCCATCTTCACGCAGTTTTTTCAGAAGTTCTCTCACTTTCAGGGAGATAAAAGTTTCACTCTGTCTGCTTAGCAGAGTTTGCTTTGTTCACTGATGCTACAAACCTCCAACACTGATGTTTCTTCCCTTTCAATAGCTTCAGTTTTCGCCTGAAATACTGACATCAGCAAATGCAAAAACCACAAGTATACTTCTGAAAAACTGTTCTTGAAAAAAATTCTTTATCAGCACCGGTGGCTGATTTATGCTCAAACTATGCTTTCAGCGCAGGGAATAACTGCAACAGCCTCTCAATTGCTGGAAATAGGCTGAGTCATGTGGTTTTGCTGTGGCACAGCAACTGCGGCCAGTTAACATCAACAAATTCACAGAAATCGTTTAGAGCCCCTGTGCGAACAGTATACACAAAAAAAAAAGTTGAACAACTTCAGCACAATTGCTTTAACATCAGCTGCCATTAAATCTGCACCATGTCTAATACAGTTCAACTGTGAAGTAACATTCTTGCCGCCTTTCCTGTTGATGCCCCCAAAGTTCACGTTTGCATTGTCTCCAGCAAATGCAACACATTTGACGACAGGCTCAATTTCTCAAGGTTTTCCAGCAGGTAACTGCATACTGTTTCAGACGCTTCATTTGACATGCTGTTCAGTGCAAGTAGTGTAGTTCTACCAGCTTTGCAATTAAAATACTGAATGATTATTGGGAATAATTTCTCTACACCGTGGTTACTGGCACGTGTTGCATTTCCAAAGCAGTTAATGCCATTTAATGACTTTAGTACTTCTATAACAGTGTGAGGACCAATGACATTGTTTATAATTGCCTTCGTTTTTGTCCTGGCACATGTAATATTTTTAGCAGTTTCAGAGTCACCAAACAGCCTACGCATTAGACCAGCAGTGCAGTCCATAGAATTATATGACTGATGATGAGGTAATGTTACTTCTGCAGCACGTGTCTTCAAAGATTCTGCCAAATGTCTTTGTTGAAAAAAATGATGTGTTTTTTGCAGCCGTCTTTACCTTGTTTCAGTATTTTTCATTGGTAACATGTCATTCTAAGTCAGTGGTACGCTTGTTTGCAACGGACACGTAAGAATCACAAACCAAACACTTTGCTTTGTTTTCAGTACGTCCTTCACCAAAGCATGGATACTTTGTTTTCATGTGGTCCAAGAATTTATTTATTTTATTTTTATTTTACATCTGTTAACCGGGCTAGTCCAACTGGATCAGTATATCCAGTTGGACTAGCCCGGTTAACAAATGTAAAATAAAAATTAAATAAATTCTTGGACCACATGAAAACGAAGTATCCATGCTTTAGTGAAGGACGTACTGAAAACAAAGAAAAGTGTTTGGTTTGTGATTCTTACGTGTCCGTTGCAAACAAGCGTACCACTGACTTAGAATGACATGTTACCAATGAAAAATACAGAAACAAGGTGAAGACGACTGCAAAAATCACATCATTTTTTTTTTGCATTTCCTCTTAGTGTTACTGCTGGATGACAGTTTTAGATAAGACTCCAATAAAAAGAAATGACAGGACTGTTACAGAAGTATAAAATGTTACAGAGTCTCTGACCCTCTCTGGAAACTGCACAGCGAAGGAGATTTAATGCAGTATTTTCTCTCAGCCAATCAAAGCCGTGCTGTTCGGTGTACATTTATAAAGCTTTAGTCGGATTTCTTGTGCTAAGAGGTTGAAAACTGTGGTCAGTATCCTGGCAAACAAATGTTAATAAATAAATTATAACAGAAAGCTTTAAACAATATAAATTAGAGTTTACATATAAATTATATTTACTCTGTCTTCTAATTCTAGTTAAGCTACTAAATATTGTAGAAAAAGTTTAAAAATTAAGCAGTCATCCTTGGCAAAGGTTACGGTGAGTTCTGCCCATGTCTGGCAATTACACATGGTTATGTGGGCTACATAGTCCTGACTAAACCTTTGCATGGTTAAATAAATCTCATCATAACCCACACCCCTTTCATAATGGCCTGACACCTGTCAGAATGTTTTCTAAGCAGCATTGTGGCTGTGTTTCTAGCTTTCATTATGGGGCTTATTCAAGCTTCCATTTTATTTATTTTACTTTTGTTTTACCCGAGTTCCTGCAACTCACTTTAGACGGAGAAAAAAAAACTTTTTAGCTTAGGTCCAGGGAGAAGAGCTCCAACCAGGGGCGGCCCGTGCTATCGGACTGCCGGACTGCAGCCCTCTCAACTTCAGAGTACTGATAAAATAAAAAATAAAACGGAAAAAAAATTTTAAACTTCGCGCATGCGCACTGCTGCTGAGACAGTCTAGTGCATGGAGCATGCGCACAGCAGTCCTGATTGAGAATCATGGACAGGAGCGCTCCCACAAGTCTATGCAGTTTTAAACTGCATAGACTGCCTGGGGAAACGTGTCGGGGTCGGACTGCAACGTCGGCAGTCAGGGGAATGATCGGATTGGAGTTTGCTGCAGGGGAAGATCTCGCGACGGGCAGGGTCGGATTTGTGGGGGATTTACTTACTGGATGTATGGTGGCTGCAGTCTCGTCGGGATTTACTGGATGTATGGTGGTTTTGCAGACAGGGATTTGGATTTACTACAGGACCAGGTGTGTGTGTGTGTGTGTGTGTGTGTGTGTGTGTGTGTGTGTGTGTGTGTGTGTGTGTGTGTGTGTGTGTGTGTGTGTGTGTGTGTGTGTGTGTGAAAATGTCTCGGGTGGGATGTACTGGTGATTAGACTCATGGTGGTGTGGTAGGGAATACCTCAGGCTTGAACCCTGTACCTTGTATGCAGGTGTTAAATACCTGAATTCCCTACCCACCACCATTTGTAAAAAAAATGCAGATTTTTGCCTCATATTTGATCTGATCTATTCCTCATAATATCTGTGGTTTTTAAATATTGCAATGCTTGAAATTTGATGGTGCAGTGGTAGCATTGATGCCTCACAGCTGTAGGTTCTTGGGTTTGGTTCTTGGCTGGGGTGCCTTCTTTGTGGGGTGTCTGTATCTTCTCCCTGTGTTTGTGTGGGTTTGCTTTTGTGTCCTCCCATGTTACAAAGACATGTCTGCATTATTTCTTCCTGGGCCTCTGCTGAGAATTGTTTTTTTTTGTTCCAAGTCAGACTGTCCTGATAACAAATGTTAAATAAAATTGACAGGCATTTGAATTTCAGACTTCAGGTTTCTGAATGTTTAATTCCTTGCATATTTGATGGTGCAGTGGTAGTATTGTTGCTTCACAGCTATAGGTTTTCTGGTTTGATTCTTGCCTGGGGTGCCTTCTGTGTGGAGTCTGCATCTCCTCCCTGTATTTGTGTGGATTTGCTCTGGTGCCCTGTCATTTTACAAAGACGTGTCTGCAGTATTAATCCCTGGGTCTCTGCTGAAAATTGTTTTTGTTCTGTCAGCAGTAAAATTGACAGGCATTTGAATTTCAGACTTCATGTTCTTCAGAATACATAGTAACACAATCTTTTTTTTTTCTAGCAATTTTCTAAGTTTATAAGATGAATATTTGAAATTTGTCCCTATTTTTGGGACTGTATTCCCCCATTATTGGCTTCGTCCGGGTTTTTGTGCTAAGGTTGACCGCTATGGCAAGAACTGAATTCACTGAAAATGTTTGAGGGCTGTGTTCCCTCGTTACTGGGTTTGTCCAGGTGTTTTGTACTAAAAGGTTGACAGCTATGGTGAGAACTGAATTCACTAAATGATAGCCATTTAAGTTTCAGTCTTCCTCTCTTTTACAAAGCAGCTGATGTGGCGTAGTGGTATGTTACTCTGACTGTTTTGCTCAGGGACCTTGGCAGTAAAATGTATGGTGGTAACACAGCATTTTATTCTAGCAACTTTCCAAGATTATACAAGCAATGTTTAATGTGTCCCTGGTTTTTGGGCTTTTGACCCCCCCCCCAATACATTTTAGCTTTTTCCAGTTTTCTTGTGCTGCGAAGTTGAGATGCAGTTGAGTATTGAGTAGATTTTACAAGGAGCTGAGAGCTGCAGGGGAACAGAAGTTTAGTGTTTTGCCTTGTTACTAGCACAACAGGTTGTGTACTTGCTTTTGATGCAGAAGGCTGTGGGTTCTACTCCCACAAGGGGTGGATGCTGCCGTACTGAGAATGTTCTCCTTGGTGAAGATACTAACTATGAGTCTGTTATCAGTTTGCCATCCATTTCCTCTTGCAATATTATTACTAGCTTATCATTTTTTAATGTAATATAGGCAATTTATTCCTGAGGGGCAACAGACATTTTATTTTTCGATGAAACCATGAAATATAAAGGTGATTGCTAGCAGCAACTTCTTCATTAGTTACAAATTTCTTTAATGTGGAATTATTTAGATGACTTTTACTTCAGAGATTGTGCATATTTTATTTACTGATAAAGGTGGACTGTAGAATTGTGCATATTTACTGATAATGGTGGACTGTAGAATTGTGCATATTTACTAATAATGGTGGACTGTAGAATTGTGCATATTTACTAATAATGGTGGACTGTGGAAGTCTGAGTAGACGTTTTTATGATAAATGTTCTGAACTGGGCAGTTTTGCCATTATGGGTGCATACGTTTTGTTTCATTGCTTACTGGAAAAATGTTCAAAAATTTAAAACACCCTCTAACAACTGTACTGTATTGTACAAGGAATATAATTTTAGTACAGTGAGGAAGTTGTATCAAAGAGCACATGTATGTTTCATATGCAAGGGGCCTATAATTTGAAAACAGCCCAAAATTAATCTTTATCTGCCACTGGCAAAATGCATTTTCTTTGAATGTGGGTTTCAATGCTGTTTCAATGAATGTGAGTTTCAAGGGCAGAGAAGTTTTAATGCTAAGTTTTCATTGTGAGACTGCATTGCTTTGTTTAGCAGATGACTTAGTGTTTGTGCTGTAAAATACACAATAAAACTTTCAAATGAAGTCCAACTCATCATAGAAGTAAAGCAGTATGCACATTAGTGTTTATGGTAAATGGAGTGAAATAGCCAAGTAATGGTTCATTGGAATGGCTGCAGGGGCTCCATTCAACCATGATTGTGTCAGGGGGGAAGGGCAGCAAACTCAGACAGGCCCAACTGAACTATACCTCCCAACTGTCCAGATTTTCAAAGAATGAATAGATTTTTGCTTCTTATTTTTGGTTTGATCTTCATAAAATTTGTAGTTTTCTGGCAAATCATTTAGGAATTAAGTCACTAAATAATGATACACTGAGTTTCAGACTTCATAACCTTCAGAAAAATGCATGTTAAAGTAAGAGCTGTTCTATCAACTGTCTCAATTTATACAAGAACAATTTTTAGTACTGTTGATATGTGCCCCCAATATATTTGGGCTTGTTCAGATTTACTGCATTAGCAGGTTGAGAGGTACATGCAAATAAATTGCTTTATAGAATTAGGCATAGCCAACCTCTCAACTGTCCCTGATTTTGGCTCAAAATGTTGCTCTTCCCCCTAATAATCCCTCTGCAAAATAACAATTTTGGAAGAAAACATGGAGAGTTTACAATTAAGAAATAACTGTAATAATCAGAGTTATAAATTACTTGAAATGCATGTAGATTCTTTTATTTTGTCAGCTGCTCAAGGTAGCAGTACTAATTAAAGTGTCCCTTCTTTGACAAGTTCCCAGCTGTATTGTGTGTCTATTTTATATTTTTGCATCACATTTTTGGTCCATTTTTCATAAAATTGTGTTTTTTGGCAAATTAGTGACAAATCACTAAAGACTGAAGTTAGAAAATGACAGACATTTGAGTTTCAGATTTTATACCCTTCAGATTTTATACCCTTCAGAAAATTCATACTAATGCAAGACCTATTCTATTATCTTTCTAAGTTTATTAGAGCAATATTTAAAAATTGTCCTTATTTTTGGGCCTTTGTCCCACTTCTGTGTATGGCTTTGTCCAGATTTTTTGCTCTTGAGGTTGAGAGGTATGACAAATGTGTCAGGGCCATCACAGTCAGCCAGAGACGTTTCAAATTGTGACATACTTGCTGCACTCCACTCCCCCATGTAGTGACTCTGGATGTGTCCAAGCAAGGCAAGGAGTAGTTATGCAGTGTGTCCTCCCCATCCATGGTAGACACAAGTACTATAGTGGCTTTTCATCTGTCCTTGATTTTGCAGAATGGTCTGGTTTCTGTCATATTTTTGTACTGTTGGTTTATGCTTATTACTCAGATTTATGCTTATTACTCAAAGTGCCTGTTGCTCTGTGTTTAAGTAGCAATGCATTAATGACCATAAGGTAAGCTTGTCTGAGATCGTACTTTGCAAGTAAGCTTTAATAAGCATACTGTTAAAGAATTGCCAACATTGAAAGCCTTTCTGTTGTTGCCATGCAGAGAATACTTGACTAGATAATGTATAAGCCTTGGGTATTAAAGGACAGGATTCCATTATTTTAAAAAGCTCATTACACTTGTTGGAGACTTCCAGTTATCTCTACAGACTTACTTTACCCGTAAACTAAACAGAATGCCAATCATGTGTGGTCCATAACCTGTACAGTAATCCTTTAAGCAATGTATCTTGAGCTTGTTTCTTGTTTGCTTTTCATTTTTTACTTTGATTTTCCCCATGAAACAAGTTGTCAGGCAGCAGGTCTTTTTTGGATAAGAAACATTTTTACAAGTGGGGGCATCACAGAGATTTCTACTTTCAGCATGTTACTTGGTACTTTAATAAAGCTGAATATATTATAATTAGAACTGCAGTGCAAGGAGAAGTGGTTTGAGTTCAGTGCTTCTGTTTTTTCTTATACTCTATTTTGACTGGCATTCCAGTAATGTATTTAAAAAGTAATTTATTTTTTCATGCCTCACAACCTTTTGTTTCCATCTAGATATTAAGTAAGCTGTCATGCAGCCAATGCATTGAAATATTTTTATTCTTCTACACTTATTTTTGTCTTCATTGGACTTTCATAATGATGGTTTGCCACCCAGGGCAGCGTATTTAATTAAAGTTAGTTTTTGTGGTTTTGAGCATAGCTCCTCCCCTTTCTAGTTGACCACACCCCTTCCCCTTGACCCCACCCATTCAGCTGTCTCCTGCAGCCCCCCTGTGATTTGAAGTCACCAGCCGCCACTGGCTCCAACATATTAAAAACATTTTTAACAAACCTTCAGTATATACATGATCAGATATGAAATGACATAGATTAAGAATTACTCAAACTTGCTAATTATTTTATAGTCATCTTAAAATACGGACAGAAAAGTATTACAGTTTTGCAAAGCTGGAATTACAACAGCAGAAAACAGCAGGGCCAGTTGTTCCTTTTACACACAGCTCCAATCTCTACTGCCTACCCCACCCACAGTATCTGATTTGATCTTGCAATATTAAAAGCAAAAACAGCAACAAAAAGATGATACTGTCATCAAGGTAAGTATTCTTTTTCTTCACATAAACAATACTCAGAGTTCAGAGCTCAGGTCGCTCTTACTTCACTCGAATGCACATTACTCTTGCAAAGCAAGCCAGAACTGCAGTCTTTCCATTCACACGTAGGCATTACCCCCATCTCAAATGCCTGCCTTGAGAATCTGCTTTGAGCCTACAAGGTTTAAACTAATGAAAATAAAAGACCACAGTTACATTACTGTACTTCTTTCACATCACGTAGCCAGGAACTTGCAAGTGATCTTACTTCAGTTCACCTATACACACTTTACTCATGCAAGAATTGATTTTGTTTCAACAATAAAACATCAACAAACAATTCTAATGTATCTTGTCTAACCCTGCAAAAAGATAAGTTGAAAAAAAAAAAAGTCATCCGCAAACAGCCCTCCAGAATACACTGCATAGCTAGTATCTCTTTGACACCTGCCCAGGATATGACCATGCCAGTGTATTATGTTAAAAAAAAAAAAAGAAAGAAAATCAGCAACAGTCCCCAAAACACATTGCCTCCCTATATATATGGTTAACCCTGCCAGGATGTATTCAAAAAAGAAAGCATACCTCTCAAACAACTGTACAGATTTTTGCATCATATTTTAGGTCTTTTTCTCATAAAATTGTGGTTTTCTGGCAAACCATTAAAGTTTAAAGTCAGAAAATAATGTCAGACATTCGAGTTTCAGATTTCATAACCCTCAGAAAATGTATGTTAATGCAAGATCTGTTATATCAACTTTTTAAGTTTGCAAGAGCAATATTTAAAAATTGTCCCTATTTTTGGGCTTTTGTCCCTCCATTATTTTTGGCTTTGTCCAGATTTCTTGCTCTAAGAGGTTGAGAGGTATGAAAGAAAGTCATCAACACTGCCAGTGTATTAAAAAAAGAAAATCAGCAGTCCCCATAATACATTGGCTCCCTAGTATGTGGTTTAACCCTGCCAGGTTATAATACATATTAGAAAAAAAAGTCATCAATGGCCTTTAAAACACACATAGTATTAGTATAATCTGGTTGGCCCTGCCGGGGGGGGTACTTACCTTGAGCAGTAATACAATGGTCGACCCCTATTTCTCCACTCTCTCCCTCTGTCCCTTGCAACTAAAGCACAGTAAGAGAATACGAGAGTAACAGGACTAAGCAGCCGCATCACGTATACAGATTACTTGACAGACTTCTGACTTTGCAGTCCCGTCAGGTTCCTGTTTCTTGCAGTTAAACCGCAATGACTTTTGGGCATCTGCATAGATGCCTTCGGTCTTCTCAATCCAGACTGTTTTTAAAACAGTCTGGAGAGGAAAAAAAGATATTTTTGAAAGCCAGACATTTTTCCCTTTTTAGGCAATGTCTGCCGGATGGAGGACACAATGCCGAAAAGGAGGACATGTCCTCCTTTTGCCAGACGTCTGGTAACCCTACCCAGGGATGCTGTGATCCATGATTGGCCCCTGGGTCTTCTTTATGCCTATCCCCCTTGCCTCTCATTCTCAGAGTCCTTCAGAAAGCCATTCGCCTCAAGGCCACTTTGATCCTCATCGCCCCTTTTGGTCTCGACAGGTGTAGTTCCCCCTTCTTTGGCCTCATTTGAAGTACCCCCTTGGGTACTAGATCCCATTTAGAATCTAATTTCCCATTCCTCTCAGCTTCTGATTCCCAAACTACAGGCGCTTTGGCTGACTGCATGGTTTATCCACTTCCAGTTATCCTGAATTAGCCCAGGCTACTGTCTCCTGTTAAGAACATTATCGTGACCGCTCAGAAGGCTTCCTCTAGCAAGATTTATGCCAGTTAAGTGGAAACTGTTTTCTGTTTAGGCTAGGCAGCACAGTCTCGATCTGGATTCAGCTTCCATATCAAATATCTTACTCTTCTTAGCTTTGCTGTTTCAGGATGGAGCTAACTTCTCGACTATCAAAGTGCAGTTGGCAGCCATTTCCAACTTCCACATTTGCAAGGACCCCACCTTCTCCTCTCATTTGTGTAAAGCCTTTTTAAAGGTTTTTTTTTGCTCTGACCTCCTGTCATGGATCCTTCCCCACCTTGGGACCTTTCCTTTTTGCTGCAGTCTCTCTCACACAGTCCTTTCAAGCCTGCCACCACATGTGACATCAAATTCTTGTCTTGGAATATGGTGTTTCTTGTAGCCATAACATCAGCTAAAAGAGTTTTGGAGTTGCAGGCTCGTTCTATCAGACCGCCTTTCATGGTTTTTCATAGACAGAGTGACCCTTTAAACCATCCCTACTTTCATGCCTAAGGTTGCCACATAAGCAAATTTGAACCAGTCAATGCAATTACCAGTCTTTTTTTCCTAATTTCGCTAATAAAGGGAAATATCTCTTGGATACGCTAGATGTGCGTAGACAACTACATTTCTACCAAGCTAGGACAAAGAGTTTCCACCGGTCTAACCAGCTGTTTGTGGCATTTTCTCTTAACAGAAAGGGTCAGGCAGTGTCCAAAGTAACTGTCAACCATTGGATTTTGATGTGCATTTCCTTTGCTTATTCATCTAAAGGTTTGTCTTTACCAGGACCAATCAGAGCTCATTCCACTAGGTCAATGGCTACGTCAGCTGCCCATCTTTCCATAGATGACATTTGTGCAGCAGCCAGTCTTGTCCTCACATTTTTGTTAGTCACTACAAACTTGACATTGTTTCCAGGAAAAGGGCTTCCTTTTGCTCCACAGTTTTTCAGTATGTCCTTCCATGAGACCGCCCAGGATTTAGGGTAGCTGGGGACTCTGACCCAAGAGTGAGAAATAGTGACATGAATAACATCAGATAGAGAGTTATGCACTTACCATAACTTGGCATCTGTGTTCTCCTGTGTCACTGTTCATCACTATCCTTCCCTCTGTTCCCCGTCGTGTTGGTTCTAGAGGATGTGGGAATGGCCTGTCTGGTATTCAGGGTCTTCCTTAGCTGCTGTCTAGCATAGGGCAAACTTGATCTGAGGGTTTAGTGAGCAGCAAGGGATCATGGGAGTGGGAGGAGCATGAGCCCAGAAGCTGTCTAAAAAGTTGCCAGCTCAGATCCAGTGTAGGATCCAAGACCCAAAAGTGGTGAATAGTGACCTAGAATAACACAGATGCCAAGTTATGGTAAGTACATAACTCCTTGTTTGTTTTGGTGATTATAAGGAGGAGGCTTTTTGTATAGATCTGTTGGATAAGTATGAAGAAGTCAGATTGTAATGCATTGTGAATTGTATTGAGGGATTGATTGATTTGGCTGCAGGTGCTGTTAGGCTACTGCTGGTGTGTGACTCTTAAGAGAGAGTCTAAATGATCCTTATGAACTTTGGGTATACCAAAAGTACATGCTATATAATTGGGATGTTTCACCTGTAAAAAAATTAAATATAGAAGTAGAAATATTTTTGTTCCATTAATAGTTTATTTAGAATCGTATCAATTTCTGATCACTGGTGATCATCTCATTTCTAGATGCCACACAATAAAATTCCTTGTTGTACATTAAATCAAACCTTTTAACAGTGTGCATAAAAAATTCCTAAGTTTATCTTTTTGTGTTAGAAAAGGTTCAATACTGGGGTAGGTGGAGTGATTAACAAAAGCAAATTACTTACAAAAGAGCTCTTTTGACAGCTGGAATTAGCTGCTAATGTGGCCATCAATTGTATTTTGAAATAGAAACACAGTAAGGTGAAACAATCTTTATTCAGGTTTTTTATTACATAGCATGGTGTGTATTCTGTAAGTATTTCATTCCATATGTATTGTGTCATTCTGATGTGGGGAAGAACTTTTATAGTCAAATTTTTGTTTAGATATAAACATTCAGTAAACTTGAAGGTGGATTAGTTCTGCATGGTTAGACTGTATTCATTTAAGGTTTGGATACTTCCATTTATATCTGATTTTTTTGTCTTAGTTTAATTTTTTTCTTGGCATGTTAAAAGTTCTTGGGCATTCAGAAATCGCCATATAGCTGCAACACCCGATGTTCATAAGGGTCATTTGCATATATCCCATATGCCTCTAATACAAGAGGTTTGAGAGGTCACACAGTGGAAGTTCTAGCTTGGCTGGAGTTTTCATTTAGTTTTTACTGACTAGGGTCAGTTAGGAAAAAAAATATTTTCCATTCACTGATTTAAAGAGAATTAAATCTAATTAGTGGCGTAGCTGTGAAATAAGATTTCTTAAGGTATTTAACTGCATTTGTACTTGGCTGCAAGTGCTCTGAGGCTAATGCTGTGTGACTGCATTAGATTTTTCACACCCACCTGCCTGGTCCCTGTACTGCATTTAAACTTGGTGGTTTTGGAACTGCCTGCTGTAGCTGTAAATTTGACTGTAGAAGTTCTTCCTCACAGTCTCGTCTTATCTGCCCTTTCTACTGGGCACTTAAAGATAAAACTATGCAGGTCCTCCCCTTAGTCACTTAAAGCTTGAGTTAACCCGCTTCATACCATCCCTTTTACTTAGTAAATACTGCAGTATGCAAAGTAATAATTCAGTTTTTCTATTTGAAGATCTGTAACATCAGGGACAATACTTCCAGTCACCCAAGAAGCCAGGAAGTGGTATTCAAAGATCAGCTCAAGAGTTTTGCTTTTGGGCAGAGAAGGAGCAACTCATACCACTATTAAACAAATGCCACTGTTCAGCTTCATAAAACAATGTCCACTTTATTATTGTCAACTATTGTACCTACACACAAACATTCATACATTGAAATAACTCTCACTCTCTTCACCTCTCTAAAACATGCAGAATCATGAATGTGTCAGCCTATCCACCTCTAGACAACAGTATGTTCCCAGCATTTAGCTCTGTACATCATTGTGAATGTCTCCAAGTGTTTTTATTTATTCTGGCCACTAAACTATTTCTCCTAGGTATCTCTCTATGTATACATTCTTCCTTTAATAACAATCTGCTGGCTCTATTGTAACTGACGACTTTTATTATCTGTATAAAAATGTGCTTCTCTTTACTACTATAATTGTGTTAACTGTATGTGCTTACTGTGTTATGTAATTTACTTATAATTGGAGCTTTTCTCCACGGGACTCCACTGAAAAAGAACCTGTGTCCAGTCGGACTTTCCCAGTAAACAAATGTTAAATAAATAAGTAAATAAAATGATCATTGATTCCTAGCTGTGTTGAGACCAGCATTATCTTCACTCCAGACCGTATAGGTATTATTCCTCTTTCAGCCCACAATAGTAAGCATCTGGAACCATAATTTGAACTGTCCAGCAGTCTGTGTAGCCATCTTTATTGAAATGGGCATCTTCAGACAGTGTAGCAATTGTCTGTTGTTTACTGCAAACCACCTACTACAGACTAACAGTGTGTGAGAGGTGTAGTTATTGGAGGCAAAGCACTCCCATGAAGCCACAACAGATGACGTACAGGTGGTCAGTACCTCACTAAATCAATCATACACAGCTCAGACCAGTACATAAGTCTGCATACTCTGAGGCTTTTAAAAGTAACCCACCTAAGTCACAAAGGCCTCCTAAGTGTAACCTAAGAAACAAGTGCCCTCAGCAACCTCACAAACCTGCAACACAGACACCCACCATGAAACATACATTTGATTCACATTGATTCAACTCAAAAGCCCATAAGGCAAACATCCACACAGTCCAGTTTCCTAGTCATAGGTGACTCCATACTAAGACGCACCAATTCAGCTGTCACTAGACTGTGCAAAGAGAGGGTCACTGTTAGTTGCCAATCAGGTGTCAGTATTCACCACATCACACATACCCTCAATTCCTTGTACCGCAAGTGCCCATATGACACAGTCATAATGCACGTGGGTGTAAATGACTTAAGGTGTGCCTCTCTAGACTATATGAAGAAAGACATGATAGAGCTTTCAGAATGTGTCTGAGGCATGTATGAACCTAACTGTGAGCAGCATTCTTCCATTACCAAGAATAATATCACCCACAATACAAACAAAAGATTATTGATTTCAACGACTGGCCTTGCTTCTTGTGTCATTCTAAGGGGATAAAATGTATAACAGCATGGGAGGAGATGATAGACAATCCTAACTGCTCTGCCAGGGATCTCCTGCATCTAACACCCCCCCCAACAAAGTTTTCATATGTTGGTGATATCCTTGCCCAAACCCATGGTGCCTTTTTCAGGCAATGTCATTATTCTGACATTTTCAACATAAATCAGAATCCAGGTAACATAAAGGTATTGCTTCTCAGTATTAGAAGCCTTAACTCCGTATAAGCAACCATATTCTGGAAAGCATTGATATGTGTATTGTCATGATGACCTTTTCAAGACCAGTGAGAGCACATCAGTTGTTCAAGGCCCACTACATTAGATTAAGGCACTAAAGGTGGCAGTGTCTCCATATTCTTAAAAAAATCACCTCTAGTCATTAGACAAGATAACCTGGAACAACTCCATGTCCAAATTACTATCAACAGAACCCCTTGTCATGTCAAAGCTAACCTTATGCCCCCTCAGCCCATACCTATTGGCTGTGCGTTAAGCCAAACTCCATTTTTCTTGGAGCCTAAAACTACCCCTGCGTTTACTGGAAAACTTGTACATCCTCAAGCATGTATGTCCAGAAATTTCTGGACATCAACAATACAAACTCTGTGGATCAGTTAGTCCACACCCTAACTGGGGGAGCAGAATCCTGGAATTGGTCCTTACTAGTGTGGGGCAGTTTTTTACCCTCCCAATTGTAGCTTCATTCCTGATCAAACAGGACCACAACTCAATCACATATACCTTAAAATTGAAGCTAGAAGCATCTTCCAATACCTCAGTATTCAGAGATTATGACAAGGCTAGTCTGCTAAATCTGAGTGATGGCTTGGCTAAGATCAAGAGCCCCTTTCATCTTGATCACCTCACTGCCTTTTCAGAATCCTTTACTACCATATTTTGTGCACATGTAAGTAGCTGCATAGTCACAACTGTTCCCTTCAGAAGTAAATGCAATGCCAAATTTAAACTTAAACCCCTTTGGTGGATCCCTAATACAAACAGGCTCTATAATAAAAGAAAAAAAAAACAAAACTCGTACACAAAATAAATTTAACTTGCAAGCTACCAATAACACTATTGATGAACTTAACAAGGGACTGTGGACCCTGGTCAAATCAAACAAAGCCCAGTATGAGGTAGAAATAGCCACTCAGGTGAATGATAACCACAAAGCCGCTTTTAACTGTTAGAAACCTGAGAAACAGTGGCCAGCACTGTGCAAAGCTAATGCTAAAGGATATTACATACTCAGACCCCGGGGACATGTTCACTCTACTAGGAAAAATTTAGTTCAAACTTCAAACCCCCCCCCATATTCCCAGATCATACCTGTACCTACATCCCCACAAACAAATCTTCTATGAACAGGTCCTCACAGAACTATCCAAGGTGAAGAACACTACTTTTATAGAGACCGATAACATACGGGTTGCGTACTGGTCATCATGAAGCGTAACTTATCAGACCTTCTACAGTCGTTATTCAGTACCACCCTTTAAATGGACTTCATGCCAGATGAATGGAGGGCAGCAGCAGTCATCTCTTTGCACAACGCTGGGACGTCAGCGGACCCTCTTATTTATAGCTCCATAAGCTTGACTGGCCACACCTGTAAAGCTCATGAAAAGGATCATTATGGAATTAATAAATAGAGGCATAGGTAACCTGCAAACTTTTGACCAAAGCCAGTTCAGATTCATCAAGACCAATCTTGTCTTCGACTTCTTTGAGAAGATTAATGAAGCATTGGATGAGGGCAAATCAGTACACACTGCTTATCCTGCAAAAGACCTATTACTAGCAGTGTACCTCTCATGTTTAGTCCTGGTTGTCGTTTACTTCTCAGAGATCAAAGCAATTGTTAAGGGTTTGTGACTGACCAAGTTTGTAGATGACTGTAAACTTAGTGCCATCTCCAAAATCCTGCTTGAGGTCCTTAGCCAAACCAATAGCTGGTGTCAAAACCATGGACTAAAACTAAATGCCAAGAAACGCCTAATCATATCCTTCAGCATGCATGACTTCCCTTGTAACTATCACAATTACAACGCAGCCCTGAAGGTTGAGATATTGTCAGGGATCTGGGTATCTGTCGACAATGAACCATCCTTTTCCTTCACACAGCTTATATATCTAAAGGTATGGTATCCAGGTCCAGGGATGTAATTACTCAACTATATTCTGCTCTCATCAGGCCAATCATCGAATGTAATGTGCCATTCAGTATGTACCTGTCCAAACACTTGTCACAACTGGAGCAGCAACAGTGCTTTCTCACTACAAAAAAAAAAATATATATATATATATATATCAAGGGTCTGAATCACAAAAATTATGTAAACTATCTAAAAACCTTGTCCCTCTTTTCAGTCACATATAGGCTACTAAGAAGTGACTGCTGCCTCACATATAGACCCTCAAAAAGACCCTATTCTGTCAAATCTTTTACTCATTCACAAGGACGTTTGTAGTGTGAACACCTGCTCAAGAGATCTTAATGTCTTCTGCAACATAAATAGAACATGTTGGAGGGAATATATATGCATCATAGAGAATACCTCTTCTAGGGGATCATCTTCCGTTCCATGTAAAACAATGTATTTCTCTTATTTATTCAAACATAATTTAGATGACTGGATAAGAAACTTTTAATTCAGCACCAGATGAGCACCCATGTTCCTCATGAGTAGGAGCAACAAGTGAATGTCCCAACCTAACACATCCTTGTTCTGCCGTCATCTGTGTTATTCACATGCCATATTTAAGGGCCAAAACTGCCATGTGAAGGTAAGGTTAAGATCCTCACAGATCAACAGCTAGTATCCATGAACCTGTGTGCGTAAAATTACCATATTGTTGGCATGGGGAACTGGTGTAAATCGTACGGTATTTTGTTGATTAAACTAGAGAAGAGGAGGGGGGCCAGTATGCATCCTTTTTGAAATTTAGCTGTATGCGAGAGGGAGGAGAGTAGACTTTGACAGAGAAGTGGTGGTTGGTTAGATAGTTGTGAAACAAAGGATGTGTGTTGGAACTTTCTATAAGAGAATGTTGTGAACAAATGCTTTTATAAGATCTATAAAGATGACATCTGTTCAATGTCCTTTATCCATGCCTAGTAGGATTTTGTCTGTTAGAGTCCATAGGGCTGTTTTGAATCCATGTTGCTTATTTGAGAGGTGGTTGTGTATGTGGAGGTATTCAGATAGCTGTAAGTAGAGTATATTTTCTAAAAGTTTCCCAAGGATGAGTTGGATTATGATTGGTCTGAAATAAAAGATATGGGTCACCATGTCAAGACTGTACTTTTATCATATGGCCATTTTGGTGCACAACAGTGGCTTCTGGCATCAGTTATTGCTGCACAAATGCTTAGATCAGAGCTTGCCTGTTCTTTGGACATTTAATGCCAGGTTTATGTACCTGTGTAGTAGGAGCAGCTTTGCTTTCTAGACCTTGTGCCGGTCTTGGTTTGTAGCTGCTTTGTATATGTTAGAGGGCATCAGCATCATTTGCAGTGGGCTTTAAGATGCTGACTAGGACAGGCCGAAAAAATACTTTTTCCCTGAACAGATAATGAAGGTTTTGCTCACTTTCTCCCACGTAGTAGCCCTACACAGTGCAAATCTTGTCAGTGGGTCTCACCCTTAGCATTTTGTAGTGCTTTGGGAGTTGCAGTTCATTCAAAAGAAAGGAAAGGGAATACATAGAGGAGATGGGGAAGTATTGTGAAATAGTGATATGAAGAATGTTATTTATGTTGTGAGACTGTTTAAATATGTGGTTATTTTATGACAACTAAGGTGTTGTAGATTCAGGTCTGGCTGAATACAGGAGAAAATAAATAATGTTCAGGGAATTGTTTATTGAAGTTTATGTATGCATAAAACGTGAGTGAAGTTTATATAAGAAGGAATAAGAGCTGTTTAGAAGTAATAAAGTAAAATGTAGGGATGGAATATGAAGTGAATGTTTACATTAAAGAAGATGTTGTCTTAGCCACCCTGAGTGTGATAGTTCAAGTTATACAGAGAAGATAAAAGCAGAAGGGAAAAGTGAACGAAAGAAAGGAAGAAATATGGAAATAATGGAAAGGTATTTGAGAATTCTGTATAATACTAAGAGTCATAGGGTAAGATGGCAATAGGATCTAACAAATTTGTTGAAGAGTTGGATAACCTAGAAAAAAATATCAAAGTATAATGTGTAGAGTATGTGTGCATGTGCAGTTTTGATAGACAGCCTTCCTGCCCAGAAATTACAAAGCGCTGTGCCTATTGACTGCCTGGGTAGGCTCTGGCCGAGTAAAGGGAAAAGAGCATGCCCTTTCCATACCACTGTTGCAGTACTCTTAATGAAAGGGATCTACTGCCAAGAATAGACTGTCTGACCAGTATATTAAAGTCTTTAGTATCTACAGGTGCCATACATCACATGTATGCTCCCCCGTGCAAGGCGTAGTGCTTAAAGGTGATGTACGGACACGCACTTCAGAACTTCTTTGCCGCTTGTCTGAGCACCCTTCTGTGTTGGTTACTGAGACGTTTTTCATCTAAGTTCCCTGTTGGGGTTCTTCCTTATCTTTCTCTTTTATTTCTAGTGGTGTTTCATGTCATCCAGATAGGGCAGATGTCTGTGTGAGGGTCAGATTCCCCATAAAGATTCTCATGACCAGTATCTCTTCTGTCTGGATGCTTCCCATGACTATAATCAGTGTTCTGTCTGCCAAGATTTTGTTCCTAACGCCCTGCATAGTCTCCTCTCCTCATTGCCTATTTACCTTGAAAACCAACATCTTAAGCTGTTGGTTAAAGGTGCTGCGGCAGAGTCTTCCTGTTCCGAGGGTCAACCATCAACCAAGAAAAAGGCCAAGAAACTGATCTTATAGAACTGCTGGCCAACCTCTCCCAGATGTCTCCTGGAGGCTAGTGAAAGCCTGGAGGATCGTCCAGTTGTTGCTTCTGATTCTCTGCTGCAGTCCTGTTGGAGACTGGCATGAATCCAATTTCTCCCACATCCTATGAGGGTTTACAGATATTTGTTCCTGACATTGAGGGGGAACTTTGGTTAATTATTTTTGAAGGGACCAAAGGAGATTCCGCAGATCTTAGTGAGGGAAGAGATACCTACTGTCTTTAATGAGTGCCGATAAGGGTCTGACCCTTTCAGGGTTTTTAGTGCAGACATCCCCCAGGAAAAGAAACAGAAAACCAAGCATATTTCCTCTGCACTTAAGGATCCCCAAAGTGAATGGCAGGACTTTACTCGGGGGTTGTTTAACACCACCTCAGGGGGTCTCTGTGCCTGCCCTTCCCTGGTCTTCCACTCCTTTTAAGATGCCTAGAGAGCAGGATTTGGGGGAAGAGTCATTAGCCTACTCTTCTCAGATTTCTTCCTCTATGGACTGTGATTCAGTGGAGGAGGACTCTATTAGTCCAGATTCCCTTTCAGTGGAACTCTCCTTCGGGGACACTATTTGCCATATGATTGAATTCTTTAAGTAGGATTGTTCTCAGGTTTCTGATATCCGGTAGAGGAATTACGAGCTCCTCAAGATGGAATCTCCCAAGCCGCCTCCTTTTCAACAACTTCTGTAGCCCCTGATTCTCAGCCCCTAGCTTGCAAAAAACCTGACAGATTTGAATAAAATGCCTGATGATTGTAAATTTCAGTCTAAATTCCCTTTGTCTGATCCTTTTGTGGTGTTTCTCTTCTCTGACAAACCCTCCAAGCTGTTCCATCTATCAAGTTACTTCCTTCGGATAAGGATTATAGGGCCATGGAGAGCCTGTTGAAAAAGGTTTATACTGCTCCCACCCTGTCTTTTAGGACTATTAATTACCAGATACGTATGACCAGGTAAGTTGTAGCACCCTTTTCTCAAGTTTATCAGGTGATTTCTGACCTTTCTTATTCAGAGGGGGAAGGCTTTGGGCCCTTTCTTTGTTGGATTCTACCTCTCAAGTTGCACACCATTCTATTAAGTGCAGTTAAGATGCAGGTGATGCTTCTTCCAGAGCTGCTGCATGTGTTTTTTTTATGATGTGTTACTGTTGACCTAGTCTTCAGACTTTTCCTGATGGCATTAAGGCCAAGTTATTGGATGTTCCTTTGGATAATAAAACAACTTGTTGGTACTGCTGCTGCTGAACATTTTAAAACTCTCCACGATAAAGGCCAAATCTTGCAGAGTTGAATTACATTTTCGTTTTTCCTGTTCCCAGGTTTCAAAAGAATTACCCTTCCAAATCTGCTTTTGTTTGCAGGTAGTCACACCCTCTGCCCAAAGTTCAAAAAGGTTCTAGATGTGTACCTCCTGGTAAAGCTACATATACTTTTATTTCTCAGACACCTCCTTTTCAGGACAATCTGGGTTCCATTTAACAATTTACTTCCCTTTTCCCTCAGTCAAGTTCCCTTGTCTCTTCACCTTTCCCTGTCCCTTCTAAATTGGTTACGGATCACAACAGACTCTTAGGTTCTGTCCATTATCCGCAAGAGTATTTTATGATTTGGAAATCTCTTCCTTTCTGGGCATCCCTCAATCTCCTCGAGAACAGCTTCTTCTCTTAGTAGAGGTGCTTCATTCCCTTTCAGCACAGGGCACCATTCAGACTGTCCTCTGCCCAGGATGGGAGGAATTTTTATTCCAGAATGTTTCTGGTTACCATGAAGTAGGGCACCTGTAAGCCAACTGTGGACCTTTCTCAGTTCAGCACCTTTCTCAGGGTCCCCTCCTTTCAAATGTTGGCCCTTCAGACTTTGCCTCTTCTTCTTCCCCAGGCCTTTCTGATATCCCTGAATCTCAAGGATGCCTACCTTCATATCCCCATCCATCCCCTTTTCAGGAAATGTTTGTCTTTCTCTTGTTTCTTCCTTGCATTTTCAGATCTCTGCTTTGCCGTTTGGTGTCTCTACTGCCCGAAGGGAATTCACCAAATGCTTCCTGTCATTGCTTTTTGTAGGATGAGAAGGGTTCAGATCTTTCCTTATCTGGACAATCTGCTCATTCAAGCCTCGTCTGCTGATGCTCTGCTTCAGAATCTCCAGTTTGTTTACCTGTTGCAGAGTCTGGGGTTCACCATAAACTTTCAAAATTCAGTTTTGACTCCCGATGTCTCTGATCACCTTTTTCCCGTCTCTTCTTCCTCTGGATTCAGTCATGGCCAGGGAGTCCTTCAGGGTCCTCAGATTTATGGCTTCCATCATTCTTATGCTACCTGTGGCCAGACTGTACATGAGAATGCTTCAGTAGTACCTCACATCACTGTAGCATCAACACTGTTACCCCCTGGACTTCTTAATTGCCTTCCTTTCCTGTCTCAAGCTCGAGCTTCAGTGGTGGATTCATCATATCTCTCTCTCTCTGTCTCTCAAGCCATGGTTTCCTTTACAGTCTGCACTCTCTGCTCAAGAGCTCTTTACAGGTGCCTCAGAGAAGGGAGTAGGAGCCTTTCTTTGGCTCTCTCAAGGTTCAGGGTCTCTGGCCTCTTCATCAGAGGTTGGACCACATCAATATCAAGGAGATGAGGTCTCTGCTTTTAGCTCTCCAGGCTTTTCATACCTTCTTTCATTCTGGGCCCCTCCAAGTTTTCACAAGCAGTGCTACAGTGATGTGATATGTCAACAAGTAAGGGGTTGCAAAGTCCTGCCTTCTTTTCAGGCTAGCTGTTTAGGTCTGGGAACTAGCTGTGAAGTAGCAAGTGTCTGCTGAGGCTGTCTACATTCCCTCATAGCACAATATAGTGGCAGACTGAGCAGATAAAACACACAAGCTCATGAATGGATACTTCAGAGATATGTTCCTGGACATTGCCCATTGCTGGGGTACTCCTCAGGTAGATTTTTTGTGCCTCCCCTCTGAACAGCCAACTTCCTATTTTCTGTTCCAGAGTTCCAAGTCCTCAGGCTTGAAAAGTAGATACCCTGCCCTTTCCTTGGAAGGGGGTGTTTCTATATGCTTTCTCTCCCCTTCCACTGCTTCCAAGAGTCTTTCATAATATCAGGCAGCACTCTCCCAAAATCTTGTTGGCGACTCCCCTTTGGCCGAGAGAGCATTGGTTCCCCCTTCTTTCCCACTTTGCCAGGGACAATCACCACATGTTCCATCTCCAAGTGGACCTTCTCACACAAGACAAGAGGTGTGTTATCCATCCTCATTTGTCCACTCCTCAGCTGATGCTGTGGGTGATAGGGTTTTGATCCCTTTTAGGCATTTTTTTCTAAGGACTTTTGCTGGGTACTGCAGGAAACCACAAAGCCACTAACAAGAAATTGTATTTGTCCAAATGGAAGAAATGTTCTGTTTGGTGCCTCTCTCATATGTTCATATGTGTTTACTAGGCTAACTACCACAAGGGCCTTTTTAAGAAAGCCATGCTTTCCAAATCTCTAACAACTTCTCATACCCTTGATGAGTGTATGCAGGAGCTTGGGGGATGTAACATTTTCAAGCAGGGGCCAGGGAGATGAAACATTTACAGGCTTCCTGTATCTATTACAGACATAGGTGCAAAGCCAGGAATGAATATCCTGTTCCCCATCCAGTTATCTAAGTTGTACTTGAATTGGGTTAGGGAGGAGCTCTGCTTCATGTGGCTGGGGAACCTGTTCCAGAAAAGGGGTAGTCTCTGGGATACATACCTGTCTCTCCAGCAGGTCCTATTTATATCACAGACCAGGTTTAAGTCTTTAGAATGGCTAATTCTGCTGGTGTTTCTTTACTGAATATGCAGGAGCTCTGTCAAAGTGGGGTCTGACAATGCCAGGCATAAGATATCCCCTCAACAACCTGTAGAAGGCAGAATACAGGGTTGGATATGCCTAGTTAGGTAGATAACAAAAGGTGCATTGTACTTGAAGATGGGTCTGATGAATGCCGAGTAAAGTGGAACAGTGACTTCCTTGGACCTAGATGCCATATTTTTGTTTTTAAGTTGCATAACATAGAATGATTTCCTCACTACTGTAGACACGTGATGGTCGAAGGCTAGATTAATGTCTGTGTGTGTCCCCAAGTCACTGACTAACTGGGTTAACTCTTAGATGTGTTGTCAATTTGATAGTTACCAGGGGTGGATGACTTTCACTTTCACTATTATGCATTTCTTGGCATTTAGTTTTAGCTCATGGCTCGGATACCAGTTGTTTGCCAGTGTCTAGCCTTCCTGGAGAACATTTGTGTTGGTGGGGGATTCATGACAACTCTTAATTTGCAATCATCTGCAGATTTAGTCAGCCAGAGGCCACTGACATTGGGCTTGACTTTAGAGAAGTAAATGCCAAAAGGGAGTGGGGCCGGGACTGACCTCTAAGGTACTCCACTTGTAACTGGCCTCTTTGTAGAGGTGGACTTCCCAATTCTAACTTCCTGAGTCCTGTCTGCTAGCCAGCTGGCTATCCACCAGGTGATACAAGGGTTTGTACCTAACCTCTTGAGTTTGTCAATAATACCTGATGGGGTATCATGCCAAATGCCTTGGCCAGGTCAAGGTAGGCAGTGTGAATCATTTTGCCCTCATCCATTGCTTTTGTGATCTTCTCAAAAAAGTCCACCAGGTTGAGTAGGCATGACCTACCCGTGCTGAAAGGTTTACTATGTCATTATTGATGGATTTCCATGATAATTCTTTCCATAGCTTTGCATAAGAGACTTATAGGTTCATAGGTAAGTACTAGGCTATCTGCCCGAGGGCATCTAGAAGCATAGCCAGCATTTGTTGGTTTTTGCTGCCCCCTTAGATTAGTTCCCTGTGCCTCTGTCCAGCAGCACCATTAGTTCCCTGTGCCTCTGTCCAGCAGAGCCACTGCAGTGATCCCCGGGGTAAATTTTCTGTTTCCCATCCACTCATCAAGGATTCTCTTGAAGAGTGTTAGTGAGGGGCTCTGCCTAATGTAGATTGGAATCCTGTTCCAAAGCATGGAGATTCTCTGGGGCAGGAATCTATCCCTCCAGCACATCGTATTTATCGTTGTAGTGAGGTTTAGATCCCTAGACCATGTGGCTCTCGGAGATTTTTTTTTTTTTTAGGTGGAGCATGCCCGTCAATTCTGTGTTGGACATGGCCTTGTATGTCAGGCAGAGATCACCACTGAGTAAGCGGTATGCAACTGAGTACAGCTGGAGTTTCTTCAGTCAGGCTGCATAGGGCATCTGTTTGAGGCCAGTAATTCTCTTGGTGAGGTACTTCTGTGGTCTTTCCAGCTGTTGCAGGTGTCTTGTAAGGTACATCCCAAATGGGGCATTGTACTGTGTGATGGGTCTGATGAGTAGAGGGTCACAATAACCTCTTTTGTTCTAGATGCGAACCCCTTTGTGATTAGGTGGGCCACATATTTTCAAACCACCTTGGCAATATGATTATCAAAGGAGAGATTACTATCTACTTGGGTCCCCAGATCCCTTATTACATTTTCTGTATTTAGGGGACTAACACGTATTTGGTAGTTCACGGATACATTTTTTTTCCAAAGGGGATGACTATGCACTTTTTGGCATTTAGCTTGAGGCCTTGATTTTCACACCAGGTATCCTTCTTAGTGGGACCCTTCTGGAGGATGTCTTTATCAGCCGGAGAGTCAATTATCGCCCCCAGTTTGCAGATGGGTCTATAGTTGGCCCATTTTTCTGAGGGGGTGACTTTGTGCTGTTCTCTTTTCATGAGGAAAAATTCTGTTTGAAGGCTACGGATCTGATGATATCTGTGTCATTATTCATCACAAATGGGTCTTGGATCCAACATCCGATCTGAGCTGGCAACTGTCAAACAGATCCAGAGCTCAAACTCCTCTCCTTCTCATACTCCCCTACTACCTTCTAACCCTCAGGTCTTGTTTGCCTTTGAAATACTTCAGACGTGATCCCAGAGCTCAGGCTAAGTTTGCAGATAAGTGCTTTATATTTTGTGGCGTTTTCTTTCCTAATAGGTTAATTTAGTTTAAATTAATCCTTAGTAATTTAATTACATCCCCTCCCATTCTATAATCTTGTTATTTTAGACAGGGTTCCCTTCCCCTAGCGTTGTGTTCTAATTTCCCACCTTTTTTTCGTTAGGATTAAAACAAAAAAGAAAGAGTTATAGTTATAAGTTGTAGTTTTAGTTAGGGGGTTTTATTGTTTGTAGTGTTTATAGACTGTGTGTGTGTGTGTGTGTGTGTGTGTGTGTGTGTGTGTGTGTGTGTGTGTGTGTGTGTGTGTGTGTGTGTGTGTACCACACCAGCATGGCTGATATACCCCTCTGGGTTTAAGAGACGCTGCTTATGTGGTCGGAAGATGCCATGTTCCGATTCGCACAAGGAGTGTCTTTATTGCTTAGGGCCGGCACACCTTGAGGTTGAATGTGGCATTTGTGCTGCATTCAACCCCAGGGCCCTCATAGAGCACCGCAGTAAGCTTCTTCTGAAGGCTTAGCTTGGGGGGGGGGGTCCTCTGCCCTCGGTCTTCACTTCCAAGATCCCTCAGGAACCTAAAAGGAGGCCTCCTCCTCCTTTGGGGTTTCCTTTTCCTCCTCTCACTCTAAGAAGCCGAGGCTCTCCGATTGCAGATCCCCAGGTCCGAGTCCAGCCTCTTCAGCTTCGGATCAGAGATCTGCCATCCCGAGAACCTCCGATCAGACTCTCTGATCCAAGACCTCTATGGAGCGAAGGTCTTAGGATCCGAGCAGGTGCAAGCTGTCCCCCAGATCCAACCAGTCTGTTGGATCTGACTGGTGCACCGTCCAAGCCGTCAGACCCATCTAGGCTGTCAGATCCCATTATAATTGAAGGTTCTCCCTTTCGGCCCTCCAAGAAGTTGGATCCAACTCGTCAGGGTAGATCCCCTTCCCGGGACCATAGGGCTATGGGATCCAGGGTCAAATCCCCCTGCATGATCAGGTCCTCCAGAAGTCTACTTCTCTCGGACATGGATAGGATGATGAGCTTCTCAAGTCTCGAATTGGTTTGGGCTTGCTGCTGTTCCCTGTCCAAGTGATTAGGGGACACTCCCCCTCTACAGGACTCTACTCTCCTCTTCCAATCCCACAGGCTTTGGAATGTCAGGACTAAGGGATTTCCAGTGAAAGGTTGATGGTCTCGGGTGTACCCCCCCCCTTCTCGACGCTGTCAGGGTCCCTGGCTGCTGTGTTCTGTTGCCCTCGGATCAGGGTGCGTCTTACCTCTGAGAGGTAGATACGAGTTTGCCAGGGGTGGGTTTGGGTCCATATTTTTCAGACCATTCCCTTCCCCTGGGAGCTTAAGCATTGGACAGCTCGGGGCCGATATTGTCAGGGGGCTTTGGTGCTGCATCGGGGTCTCTTTTCCGTTCCCAGATGGCCCTGGCTGCTGATAAGGGGGAGGAGCCTCTCTAGTCCATCGCCCTTTCATGCAGTAGAGGGGGCCTTCTCCAGTTTGTTAGTTACCTCTCCATCTTCTCTAGGTCCTCCCCAGCCTTTCTCAGGTTTGGGTGCTGAGACATCATCCTCTATCCTGGGTCAGCCCTCCTGCGAGTGCCTGCAGGCGAGCACTACCCCACTTGTGGTTCCTGTCTCTTCTCAGTCCTCCCCTGAGTCTACAGTGGAGGAACCCCCTCGGAAGAGAACTTGTAAGAAGAGACACTTGGACTTCCACTAAGAGTCCCTAACTGAGGACATGGATTTCGAGGAGGGAGCTGGGTCCCCCAGACATCCGCCTGAGGAAGTGTCCTTTGGGGCCAGCCTCGAAGTTCTCAATCAAAGAGGTGGCTGGTTTTCCCCATCTTTGGAGGAGTCTGTGTTTCTGAAGGCCTTTAGGATGGGCCCATCTTCTACCTCGGTGTCCCTCCTGCTGACGAGCTTGTAGACCTTATCGCCAGCAGGGCTAGGAAGGAGCCGGACATGGTGGAACCTGTCCCAAAAAAAGCTGACAAATTCCTCAAGCCTCCCAAGGACAGAATATTTTGGAGGAAAGATGTCGACATTGATGCTGTCATGGTGGCTGCTGCTACTAAGAAAGAGCTAGCTGAGCAAAGCTCCTTGGTCCACCCCATGAACAGGGAGTGTCAGGCAATTGATCATTTTGGAAAACGTGTTTGGCTCAGCTACTTTTGGACTGAGAACAACTAATTATTTGGCCCATTTTACCCGCATTCAGATGGACCTGGTTTTGGAGCTTACCACTTCCCTTACAGAGTTGTTGCCTCTGGAGAGTCTTAAGCTGGTCTGTTCGAAGCTGTCTACCCTGTCTTCCTTGGTTAATGCTTCGATGAGGTTGATCTCCAATCCAGTGGAGGCCACCTCTCGAGCGGCAAGCACCAGTATTGCCATTCTGCACCACATATGGCTTCGCCTTTGTGAGTTTGTGGAACCCTTAAAGGCATCTTTCATTAACAGCCCCTTTGATAGCTCCACCCTGTTTTATCCATCTGTTAAGGAAACCTTAACCTGCAGTGAGGAGGAAGGCAAGACTCTTTCCATGGTAGGGATCAAGTTCTGTACTCCCCAGCCGTCCTTTTCTAAGACCCAGAAGGGAAGTAAGAAACTTTAGTTTTGGAGGACATGGTCTTCCTTTCTGGCCGCTACCCAGGAATCCTCTTTCACTAGCCGGGGCAGGGTACTCAATGTCAGGGGCAGCGGGGGGTCTGCAGTACCAGGGCTCCCAGATAAGCCCTTTCAGCTTCCCTGAGATGCTGCCCTACTGTCCTGCCCTGGAGGCAGTCAGGGGTTGACTCTCCCTTCACCCAGACAAGTCTCACTTCCAATCAATGGGTGCTAAAAATTATTTCCAGGGGTTACTTCATTCCCTTTTCTCAGCTCTCTCCAATTCGACAGTTTCTTCTGGATGTTCCACCCCACCAAAGGTAGTTGGCCTATCTCAAGGTTCAAGACCACCTTCAAAAAAGAGCCATCCAAGAGATCCCAAGAGGACAACGAGGGTCTGAAGCTCACTCTCACTTGTTTTTGGTGCAAAAAAGTTCAGGGACCTGCATCCTGTTTTGGACGTCAACGAGCTAAATCTGTCAAAGTCCAAGTTCCGGATGGTCACTGTTCAGTCCATTCTGCCTCTCTTATGCAAGGACAATTGGATGTGCTCAGTGGATCTCAGGTATGCATACTATAATATAAAGGTAGACACTTCAGGAGACACGTACATTTTCGGTTAGGGGCCAGTCCTTACCACTTCAGAGTCCTGCCCTTCGGACTCACCACAGGCCCCCCCCCAGGTGTTTAGAATGCATGGCAGTGATGGCAGCATATCTCCGGCTTCAAGGTTTCCAGGTCTTTTCGTACCTGGACGATTGGCTCCTCACGGCTTTCACTAGGCATCGACTATGAATGGCCAACAGATAGATCCTCAGTCTTTTCCAACATCTGGGTATCACTGTGAATCTGCCGACATCCAATCTTGTTACTTGCCAAAACATGGAGTTCATTGGGGTCCAGTTGGGCACTGTATCGAAAACTGCAGTACTGCCTCCTCGCAGGATTCAACTAATTCGAAGTCGGGTTTCTCTGTTGCTGGAGCTACAGTAACCATTAGTTCATTTGATTCTCCAAGTGTTAGGTTTGATGCTAGGGTACATTCCATTAGTTCCCCTTGCCAGGTATCACATGCGAGTGCTCCAGTGGTCCATTCTGTTTCAGCCCATGTCCATGACGAAGTTGACTCCAGTATGCAGGAATCATCTTGCTTGGTGGCTTCAGTCTCGGGGCCTATATTTAGGTAGGCCATTTTGTCTTTCCCCGCCCAAGGCAACAGTGACCACAGATGCTTCCCTGTTGGGGTGGGGGTGGGGCATTTTCAGGGCAGCATGGTTCAAGGCACATGATCCCCCTCAGAGACCAGTTTGCACATAAATGTAATGCAGGTGAGAACAGTCCTTCTAATGTTGCAAGCCTTTCATGAGAGCCTCCCTGTGGGGACCATAGCAATCCAAATGGACAACATGGCGGTGGTCTGGTATATCAACAAGCAAGGGGGGAACACAACCTTATACTCTTTGCAGACAGGCCATGAAAGTGTGGGCATGGGCGATGTCTTCCAGGCATTTTCTTCTTGCAACTCATATTCCTGGGAGTTCCAACGTGCCAGCCAACAGACTCAGCAGATGTATCTTGAGTCCTCACGAGTGGTCCTTGATTCCATGTGAGACAAATATTCTACCATTGGGGTCAACCATGCTGCGATCTTTTTGCTTCCCCAGCCAACCACAAATGCAGCAATTACTTTGTCCTGATCCCTGTAGCGGGGGAGTCACTCAGGGATGCTGTCATTCACAACTGGCTTCTGGGTCTTCTCTACACTTATCCTCCTACTCCCCAAATACCCAAAGTGTTACAGAAAGCTTGTCACCTGAAGACCCCTCTCATCCTCATTGCCCCTTTCTGGCCTCGCCAGGCATGGTTTTTCGTAAGGTCTCATCTCAAGTATCCTCCTTGGATATTGAATCCTGTTCCAGATCTCATCTCCCATCCCTGGGGGGCTCCCACTTGCCAATCTCCGGACCCTTTGTCTAACTGCATGGTTTCTCCACTTCCAGTAATCCTTTTGCATTCCATGCTTCCTTCCCTGGTGAAGAGCATTATCTTGGCTTCTCGAAAGTCATCTACAAAGAAGGTCTGGGCAAGTAAATGAAAAAGATTTTCCATTTGGAATAGACAATGTAATCTAGACCCTTTTGCAGTCCCTATTCCTGATAGTTTACTCTTCATATCTTCCTTTTTTCAAGATTGGGCAAGGTTTTCTACCATTAAGCTTCAGTTAGCGGCCATTTCTAATTTCCATCTGAATGAGGAGCCTGCCTTTTCTTCTAAGCTATGCAAAGCCTTTCTGAAAGGGGTCTTTCTTCTCAGACCTCCTGTTAAGGATCCATCCCCACCGAAGGATTTGACATTGGTGCTGCAGTCCCTGACGCAAAAACCTTTTGAACCAGCTGCTTCTTGCGATGTCAGGTTCCTTACTCATAAGACAACCTTTTTAGTGACCGTTACCTCTGCCAAAAGGGTCTTGGACCTCCAAGCCCTAAGCATTAGGCCTCCATTCATGACCTTCTTAAGGATAGGGTGTCCCTTAAAACAAATCCTTTCTTTCTTCCCAAAGTGGCTTCAGAGGCTAATCTCAAATAATCTATTCATCTGCCAGTCTTCTTCCCTAATTACTCTAATAAGGGAGAATATAGCTTGCATTGTTTAGATGTCCACAGGCAGTTGCTTTTTTATCTGAAAAGGACTGAGGAATTTTGGAAGTCGGACCAGCTGTTTGTGGCTTTCTCTCACAACAGAAAGACCAGGCAGTTTCCAAAGTGACTATTTCCAGGTGGATTGCTAGTTGTATTTTCTACATTTATGATAGTAGGCAATTGGAATTATCCAGACCAGTGCACTGTATTACATCTATTGTTACATCTTCTGCCTATTTGGCTAGACTTTCCCCTGGATGCGATTTGTGCTGCTGTGATTTGGTGTAATCCTCGCACTTTCATTTCGCACTACAGATTGGACTTAGTGTCTAGGTACAGGGCTTTCTTTGGTTCCTCCGTGCTCTGGCATATCCTTCCTTGAGGCCAACCTATGGGGTACATAGTAGCTGGGGACTCAGACCCATTTGTGATGAATAAGGAGACGGATAGCATCAGATAGACTGATGTACTTGTAACTTGGCATCTGTGCTATCCAGTGTCATTATTCATCACATTCCCACCCTCCTTCAACATTCCTTCTGGGAGTTCTGGAGAGCTGGAGTGGCTGGTATTTTGGAATGTTTTGATCTTTGTGCAGTTTCTTCTGCATTTTCATTGGTTTAGCAAACTTGATCTGAGGGTTAGGGTTAGGGTTAGGGATCATTAAGACCACCTTACCACCTATCCACGACTTGTACTTCTCCAGATGTCTCAGCAGGTCCAGAAGAATAATTAAAGACTGCACTCACCCTGCTTACAGACTGTTCCTGCATCTGTCATCCGGAAAGCGCTTCCGAGGCATACGTTGCAGAACTACCAGATTCAGGAACAGCTTCTTCTTAATGTCATCAGGCTGCTGAACTCTAATAACCACTACACTCCATGATGTCCATCTCGGTCAGTAGAAACTGTCTCAATTTGTGCAAGAAGGTGGTTACCAGTCTCACCTAATACTTAGTGCAGTATTCACCATGACTGTAACTTGTAGGCCATCTAGGGCAGTAGCAATGCAGTAAAATATCCCTCCTTTCAGTGCAATACATGCAAATTCTTAAATTAACCATGGCTCAATACTCTTAAGGTCTATAGTGCAATACTCTAATGTTCACAGTGCAATACTCAAGGTCTCTTTCTGTGCAAGGATCAATGCAGTGTCTTAACCAAGTACTTGTGCAATACTAAAGTCTCATGCAAGTAAGTGCTCAGTTCAAAAAGTGTTAAAATGTGTTTCTAATTATGTGCAATATTAATCTGTCTACCTGCATGTCTGTGATGTAATAGCCAGGTGTTACATGTGTAAATGTCTGTGAAAATAGTCTATATGTTGTCTGCACATTGAGTCTAGAAATACGGAATTTCGTTCAGTTTTTGCACTTGTGTAATTTCTGAATGACAATAAAGTTTACTTTGATTTTGAGAAGTTAGCAGGGGATTATGGGATGGAGAGAAGAATGAGCTCTGGATCTGTCTGACAGTTGCTGGTTCAGATCCAAGACCCATTTGTGATGAATAGTGACACTAGATAGCACAGATGCCAAGTTATGTTAAGTACATAACTCTTTTTAAATAGCAGTTCCAGAGAGCATGATATGTCATGATCTGATATTAATCCTCGTTCATTCCTTATGCATGGGTATCGGTTCCAACCGAGCCGGCCATTTTCCAAGCTCGCATCAGCTTCAAACTCTCGAGCTAAACGCTTACCCACAATCCCCCTCTCCCTGTTACCCCAGATTTCGTTTGCCATATTGCCATTCAGTAGTGTCAAGCTACTTCTCTTGAGCTGAGTACAGTTATTTGTTGTTTAATAGTCTTTCAGATTACTTTTCTGTCAGAAAAGTTTATATTTCATTGTCTCTAACCCTATCGCATCTAGCGTACATATTTTCTTCAGGTTTTTCTGCTCTTTTCTTTACCACAAGGTATTCTCTTATTTACTATCGTTGGTAATCCTTCCCCTTTTTCTCATACCTTTGGGTATTCTCTTGTACCATTGCTGGTACCTTTTCTATTAATTAATTCGCTGTCATGGCAGATAAGAAAGGTAGTCCGCGGTTTAAGTGGTGTTCTGATTGTGGATACAAACTACCTACTTACGATGCACACTCTTTGTGCGTTTGTTGTTTGGGGGCGTCCCACTTGTCTGTTGACCCACCCTGTACTATTTGTGAGAACTTTTCGAATAGAACCTTGTTGGAAAGGAAAAACAAGCTGTTACTGAAGGGACTTCTTAAATCTCCCTTTTCAGAGGCTATTTCTGGGTCGGAGGCCTCAACCCCTCCTAGAGCCCATAAGAAAATCTTGGATGTTCCTACTAAGGCTAAATCTTTACCTTCGTCCCGGCTGATGACTTCCGCCAACCAAAACCTAAAAAGGCTAAAATTTCGGCTACAGAGCTCACTCAGTCAGCCCTAGTGCTTTTGGTGCCTAGACCTTCGGCACCGAGGTCTTCAGCTCCATTAGTGATCTCGGCTCCATCTTCTCCTGCAGCCTTCTCTATATCGGCACCGAGGTGCTCCTCGGTTCAGACTATTACCACTGTATCGGCACCGACCGTTCAGTCGGCGCAGACCTTGACCTCGTCGGCTCCGAGATCTTCCTCGGAACCGACACCTTTATTGTTGATTTCAGTTTTGTCGGTTCCAGCTTTGGTACCGACAACCACTTTGGCACCGATCCCTGTGTTGGTGCAGACCATGACCTCGGCACCGATGACTACTTCGGTGCAGACACTCGTAGTCCAGTCTCTCTCGGCACCGTTGTCCTTGGTGCGGATGGGTGAAATGGGCACCAAGTTTGTCTCTTCTGTGGACAGGCTTGTTTCTCCCTCAGTCTCTGTGAGGTCCACTAGAAGCCTTTCTGAACATGATGTGTTGCGTCTTGTGGATCAGGTGCTCTTGGCCAGAGGTATCCCACCCTTCAAGAACTATCCTTCCGTGGGAGGTGATTACCCATCTCCAAAGACCCCTTCTTATTCTCTTCCTTCATTGCCTTTGAAGTCCATGATGGATATAGCACAGTCTTCCCCTTCTGCGGTCCCCTTTAAGTATCTCACTAAGGAACCGCATTTGCCTTCGTGGCAGGAAAGATTTTTTACGACCCAGGATGTCAGTTGTGACACTCATAGTTTGCTGCTCCACAGTCATCCTGTGACTCCGGGTCGGCAGGCTGAGCCACTTAGGGGAGGGGTGACCCCTGTCCTAGACATGCACTCCTCTTCAGGTGGACCAGCCTTCCAACTGATGGAGAAGGCTTTCGCTGCTGCTGGCAATACTTGACAGTCTATACCTCTGCCCTCCACTGGTTTCACAAGTCGCACCTAACGGACACCGGGTGCAAGGGCCTCAGGACATATTCCCACAGGAATCCCCTTTTCCACTGTCTTCTCCAGTTTCTCCCGCTGAGGAGGTCCACCGGAAAGGTTCGTGTAAGACGAAGCACATTGACTCCACAGAGGAGTCCCTCACTGAAGACACAGATTTCGATGAGGGGGAAGGATCCCCACAGTCATGCCCTGAGGTGTCCTTTGGTGATATCGTCGAGATCCTGAAACAGAGAGGTGACTGCCAGTCCTCTAATCTGACCTCTGAGGAATCTGTGCTCCTGCAGGCCTTTTGCGCCCAGCCCCCTACCTCCTGGGTTACTCCACCTGCCGATGAACTTGTCCGGCTCATCGTGCAGCATGCTTGGAAGGCTTCTGATACCATCGAAGCTATTCCCGGGGGGCCAGATAAGATTTTGTCCTCTCCTGCTTCGGTTCCCCATTGGTCCAAAGGTCTTCCTGTGGATTCTTTGGTGGTGGCGGCCACAACAAAAAAGGGTCTGGCAGAAGAAGAAAGCCAGACTGTCCATCCGCCTAACAAAGAGTCCCGGGCCCTGGACAGGATAGGGAAGCGCACCTTTGCTTCAGCGACCTTTACTATTAGGTCCCTGAATTATATGGCACACTTTACCAGGCTTCAAAGGGATCTGATTTCTGAGCTCTCTGAAACCTTGGCTAGTGCCATGTCTGATGAGGTCCGTGACAAAGTGGCCTCTCATCTGGCCACCGTTGAATCATTATCTAACTCCTCTATTTGACTGATATCTCTCGCACCAGAAGGAGCACCTAGAGCAGCGGGTTCAGCTGCGGTCTTGAGACAGCATGCCTGGATGCGCTTGTGCAAATGTCCTTCAAGAATGCAACTGCAGTCATAACATATGGGTTGTCCTACCTCAGGCAGCCCTCGGTCGGCCGGATTCCAAAGTCTGGGTCCGACGTCGGCTGATGTCGCATTTCTCTCCGACGTCAGAGCGGCTGGAGTATATAAGCATCAGCCGACGCCATCTTCTTCAGTCTTTCTTGCCGCGCGGTGCCCGAAGCAGAAGCAGTTTGCAAGTGCCGGTCGGTCAGCTCCTGTATTCTTCGAAACCGAAGTCATCAAAAAAGCTAAGTACCCCGTTGGGGACCTTTTCTTGCCTCAGCCAATGTCAGAAATTACTGAAAAATAAATAATTGTTTGTCTTGTGGTAAACAAATACCTCATAAGGATTTCCACTCTTACTGCCTCCCTTGCCTTGGCCCAGACCACGATGTCGCGGCCTGTGCCGCCTGTACTCGCTTCAATAAGCGCACTCTCAGGCGCCGGGCGGAGTTCGCTGAAGACTTTTTCGGCAAAAAATTTGATTATACAATGCCGTCAGAACAACCGACAACGCAGACTCCTAAGAAACGAAAAGACCGGGACCGACATCCTCAGCCCACGTCTTCCACCGACACCACGCCAAAACTAACCGCGAGTGCCCCGGTTCCCTCTGAGGCGGTTATTCCACCGCTCCGAACCGAAGACACCGCATTACCGATACCTCCGATACCGGAGGCCACTCCGACGCCAGTTATTGATTTTCCTCCAGATACTGAAACCGAGGAAATGCCCGAGACCATTGCTGTTGATAAGGTCACTCCTGCACGTGGAGCGGCTAGGCCTCCCATGTCCATGTCTATCAAGACCTACACACGTGCCAAGACAGCCAGCAAGTCCAAGCATCTTACTGCTAAAACCTTACCTCAGCCTACTCCTGAAACTCAAATCATGTCTATGGCCGCAGATTTAATTTCCCTGATCAGAGGTTCCCAGGCCCATCCTGAGAGAGGATCCCAGCCTCCTCCTGATAAGAGGCCCAGGGTTGAACCCTCTGACCCTCTTCCTTCAGATGAAGATTCTGAGGACTCTGTTCACTCCGAAAGCCAGGAACAGCCCTTCCAGACCTATGAGGATTCAGATGCAGAGGACTCCATTCCCTCGGCCTCTCCTCCTGAAGATATTTCTTTTGGGAAAGTTCTGCATTCCATGAGGGAGCATTTTAAGTGGCAAGGCCAGGAATATTCAGATTCCAGAAAGCGCCTTCGAACCTTCCTTAAAAAGCCCCAACACAGACCCTTAGCTATACCTCCTGTGCTTGATGTTTTGGATGATTTATACTCTGACTCCAGTGTTACCCCTGATACTCTTCCTCCTGCTCCTGTCAAGCCTGACAGATACTATAGGGTCCCAGAAACCCATTCTCATTTCTTTAGGGCCCATGCTGTTGATTTAGAATCAATTTCCCAGGGGCCTAAAGGAGTTTCAGCTACCACCTCCAAAAACCCTTTACCTTCCGACAGGGAAGCAAGGTCCTTAGAGAGATGGGGGAAGAAGGTTTACACCTCCACTACTTTATCTATAAGAGCTCTCAATTGTCTCTTTCACATGTTTCAATATCAGGATTTTCCTGTTAGATGATTTACAGAAAAGATTGGCCTCTCCTGAACCTTTAGATAGGAAGTCTTTGCAGGAGGCTGTGCATAATTCTCAGCAGGTTAGCAGTCACTTTCTACAGTGTGGATATGATGCATTGGAGGCTTCATGTAGGGCAGCTATGACAGGGGCGGTCATTCGTAGACATGCATGGTTAAAAGAACAACCTTTACCAGATCATGTTAAGGCAAAACTTCTTGACGCACCCTTGGAAAAGAACAAGCTTTTTGGTGCTAATGCTAAAGATGTGTTAAAGTCCATTGAGGAAAAAGCCAAGTCAGTTCAGTCAGTCAAAGATTTCCTCCAGGTTCAGCCGCCCAGATTCAGCAGGAACTGGCCTTCTAAAAACTGGTCCTTTCCTAATCCTGAAAGATTTCAAAGGGGCAAAAACAGGCGTGCCCGAGGAAGAGGGCAATACAGAGGATCCTACAGGGGACGACAATGGCAACCAGCAAACCAAAGAAGTGACACAGGGGTTTCTCCTGCCCCGCAGGGACAATCTCAATGACTTTCCTCTAGTTCCGCTGACCAAGGAGCAAGCAGAAGCTCCTTTGGGCGGAAAGTTATCTTTGTTTTCAAAAAATTGGAACAAACTGACAAAAGACAAATGGATTTTGGACATTATAGACCACGGTTACAGGTTCCATTTTCATACCTTGCCAAGAAAACAAGGCATGCCAAACCTTCCACAAAATCAGAGGGCAGAGGCTATCAAGCAAATTTCTCTGCTTGCTCAGATCAAAGCAATAGAAAAAGTTCCACAACAAGAGCAAGGTCAGGGGTTTTATTCAAGACTGTTCCTTGTTCCAAGAAAAGAAACTCAATGGAGACCAATACGGGACTTGTCCGCTTTAAACACTTTTCTCATAGTACCAAAGTTCAAAATGCTGACTCTACAGCAACTCCTTCCCATGCTGGGCAAGGGGTCTTGGCTGATTGCTCTGGACCTCAAGGAGGCATACCTGCATGTCCCTATCAGACACAGCTGCAGAAGATACCTCAGATTTCTTGCAGGGCCAGAGCATTATCAATTCTCAGCATTGCCATTTGGCTTATCTACTGCGCCCAGAGTATTCACGAAATGCCTGGCATCAGTAATTGCTCATTGCAGGCTCCAGGGATTCAAATCTACCCGTACCTGGACGATTGCCTCATACAAGCGGACAACAAACTAACCTTGACAAAAAACTTGAATTATGTCATACACTTGCTACAGGCTCTGGGATACACAGTCAACTTTCAAAAGTCAAGACTTCAGCCATCCCAGCAAATAACCTTCTTAGGAGCCAAACTAGACACAGCCTCTCAAATGGCTTACCTGACAGAAGACAAGCAAAAGAAGTTAACTCATTACTTCAAAAGTTTAGCAAAGCTCACCCAGATGACTGCAAGGAGTTTCCTACAGGCCCTGGGTTACATGGCATCCTGCATTCTCCTGGTTCCACTAGCAAGACTACACATGAGAAAGCTTCAGTGGTATTTAAAAAGCTTATGGTCTCAACACAGCAACAACCTAGAAACAACTATTCCACTCATTCCATGTCTTCAGAAGGAATTTCTATGGTGGGCCACAGTAAGCCAGTCAAACACAGGTATGTCGTTCAAAAAACCTCAGATAACACAGACCATGACCACAGACGCCTCAGACCTTGGATGGGGGGCGCACATGGAGGGCAGATGTATTCAAGGGCAATGGTCTCCAAAGGAAACACATCTGCATATCAACCAAAAAGAAATGCTAGCAGTAATGCATGCCATCGAGGCCTTTGGACAACAACTTCAACAAGGCCACCTACTAATACAGACAGACAACACCACTGTGATGTGGTACATAAACAAGCAGGGGGGCACTCATTCTTACCCCCTTTGCAGACTGACAATGAATCTTTGGGAAAAATCACTGGGTCTAAACATACAGTTACAATCCCAGTTTGTCCCAGGCAAAGGCAATGTTCTGGCGGACAGTCTAAGCAGGAATTTCCTAGACCCCCACGAATGGAGGCTACATCCAGACATCTTTATACGACTCACCTTGACATGGGGCAGGCCGGACGTAGACCTATTTGCCTCCCACCTCAATCATCACTTACAAAAGTTCTGCTCAAGGACATATCATCCACAAGCATGGAAAATAGATGCCCTCTCATTCAACTGGAGCTCCCTAATAATTTATGCATTTCCACCCCTGCCACTGATGACCACAGTGCTATTAAAGATCAAGGCAGAGCAGCCGAAGGGGATCCTAATAGCTCCAGACTGGCCAAGACAACACTGGTACCCACTACTACGGAGCATATGTCACAACAAAACGTGGGGCCTTCCACAATGGCCCCAACTTTTGACTCAACACAACTTCAGGACAGTTCATCCCAACATCCAGACGCTACAGCTAACAGCTTGGGAAATCCCATAAATAACCTCAATTTACCTCTCTCCAAGGAAGTTCAGCGGATACTAACAGAAGCCCGCAGACCATCCACCAGAAAGGCTTACTCAGCCAAATGGAAGAGATTCAGCATTTGGAATACCAACAAGGGTCATGATGCATCACTTTTGAGCATCCCACTCATTCTGGAATACTTGGCAGATATGCTACATAACGGACTCTCATACTCTTCCATAAAAATACATGCTTCAGCTATCTCAGCTAGATACAACACTGATCCACCTGTGAATTTTCACATCCTTTGTTAAGGCAATTTCTTAGAGGAATCAAGAATATAAAGCCCCCAAGAAAGGCACCAGTACCAGCTTGGGACCTCAATTTTGTCCTAGAAAAATTGACTCTACCTCCCTTCGAGCCAGCAGCTTCTGTAGATTTACAATTTCTTTCCTGGAAGACAGCTTTCCTGCTGGCCATAACCTCAGCAAGAAGGGTTTCGGAATTACAGGCCTTAATGGCAATACCACCGTTCATAACTTTTCACAGAGACAGGGTCTCCTTACGAACCAACCCTACCTTTCTGCCAAAAGTGGTATCTAGGGATGTTCTTCATCTCACATTGCTGCAGTCCTTACATATGGGGTAGTCCGCTGTCCTCGGTCGGCCCGAATACCAAAGTATTAGGCTGACGTCGGTCAAGGCGCTTAAAACTGACATCAGGACATCAGGGTACAAAAGCGCATGACCGACGTCACATCCTCAGTCTTTTTTGCCACATGGTCCGATGCAGAAGCAGCGTTGCAAGTGCCGTTCGGCGTTCTGAAATTTTTCGAGTTCGGAGTTTCAGACCGAATCCAAGTTGGCTAAGTACCCCGTTGGGGAATATTTTGGTTTTTTCTTGCCTCAGTGTATTACCGGATGTCAGAAAAAGTGAATAATTGTATTTCTTGTGGGAAACAGATACCGCATAGGGATTATCATTCTTTGTGCATTCCTTGTTTGGGGCCTGAGCATGACGTAGTCGGGTGTCGCTTTTGTGCTAGGTTTAATAAGCGCACTATTAAGCGAAGGTTAGATTGTGCTAGGCTGGTCTTCGGGAAGCGGTGCAATTATAACATGCCGTCGGATACTCCGACGCCCGCTTCCACGAAGAAGCGCAAAGACAAAGCGGTTAAACCCAGGCAAGATGAGTCGTCCGTTCCGGACGCCGGTTCTTTAGAGGCTTCAATGGAACCAGTGGTTCTGATGGAGGCTTCTCTGGAGTCTCAGGGGGAGACTTTGATTTTGCAGGATGTGGCCTCTCAAGAGGCAGGCCAGGCTGAAGGGGCTTCTCAGGTTTCTGTACTCCCCTCCCTTCCCAGGGTGGTTAGGCCCTCTCCTTCTGTTTCCAAGGCTTCTTCCAGAGGCAGGCCAGGTTTAGCTTCTGTTGGTGTCACTCCTAGTTCAGCAGGGTCTGTGCCTAAGAAGCACATGCTTAAAATGGCAGAAGATTTGATTACTCTGATTAGAGGTTCTATGCCCCCTCCTGATAAGAGGCCTAGGGTGGAGCCAGAGTTGGAAAGTTTTGAACAGGCTTCGGATGATTCAGAGTCTTCGGCTGAAGATTTGCAGGAGTACACTCCTTATTCTGATTCTGATGCTGAAGATTCCACTCCTTCTGCTTCTCCTCCAGAGGATTTTTCTTTTTCAGAGACACTTCATTCTATGAGGGAACATTTTAAGTGGGAAGGTCAGGACTTCTCTGATTCACAGAAAAGGCTTAGGGAATTTTTGTTTTTACCTCAACATAGGCCCTTAGCTATACCTCCTGTTCTGGATGTTGTGCAAGATGTATTTTCAGAGGCTTCACTTAATCCTGATACTCTGCCTCCTCGCCTGTTAAACCGGATAGGTATTACAGGGTGCCTGAGGCACATAAATATCTCTATAAGAGTCCTAGGGCGGACCCAGAAACTATTAGCCAGGGACCTAAGGGTGTCAGGGCCTCTGTTGTAAAGAATCCGGTTCCTCTAGATAAAGAGGCCAGAGCTTTGGATAGATGGGGAAAGAAGGTCTATACATCTTCTTCCTTAGCAATGAGGGCTTTGAATTGCCAGTTTCATATGTTGAAATATCAGAATTTTCTTCTTTCTCAATTGAAATCTAAGGTGGATGCTCTGGCAGAAGGCATTGAGTGTAAAGAATTACAAGATTTGGTGCATGTCTCTGAACAGGTGGGTAAGCATTCTTTACAGTGTGGTTTTGATGCTTTGCAGGCCTCTTCTAGGGTGGCTGCCACTGGTTCAGTTCTTCGCAGGCACGCCTGGCTTAAGGATCAGAATTTATCTGACCATGTTAAGACAAGGATTTTGGATGCTCCTTTGCAGTCTGAAGTGTTGTTTGGTCCACCTGTGGAGTCAGTCTTGAAGAAAATGGAAGACAAGGCTAAGTCTATGCAGACTGTTAAAGATTTTTTGCAAGTTCAGCCTCCGAAGTTTAGTAAAAATTGGCCTGCTAAGGGGTGGACGTATCCTTCTTCTGATTCTCAGTCTAGGGGTAGATCTAGACGTGGTAGGGGCAGAGCTCAGAGTTCCTTCAGACCTAGAACATCGAGTTCACCTACACAATCTTCGAGTGAGGGCAGGGGCCAGTCCTTTCGTAAACAGGCCCAATGACCTACTGTTTCAGCTGCCAGATCCTTCTTGCCTGGCAGCACCTTTGGGAGGACGGTTGGCACTCTTCAAGGAAAATTGGATTTTAAGTACCCAGGACAAATGGGTGTTGGATATCATACACCAAGGTTACAAGTTTTATTTCCATACCTTGCCTCCTTTCAAAGGCATGCCAGACGTTCCTCCTCAGCAAAGACTAGAGGCTCACAAACAGATTTCTCTACTACTTCAAATAGGAGCTATACAACCGGTCCCTCTGCCAGAAGTGGGCCTAGGATTTTATTCTCGCCTGTTTCTAGTACCGAAGAAAGGGAACACGTGGAGACCAATTTTGGATTTATCTATCCTCAACACATATCTGGACATTCCCAAGTTCAAAATGTTGACGTTACAACAGCTTTTACCTCTGCTGGGCAAAGATCACTGGATGGTGACTCTGGATCTCAAGGAGGCTTACCTTCATGTTCCTATCAGGCCCAGTTGCAGGAAGTATCTGCGTTTGGCTGGGACTTTTCATTATCAGTTCTCTGCATTGCCCTTTGGCTTATCTACTGCCCAGAGTGTTCACAAAGGTTCTGGCTCCAGTGATAGCTTTCTTCAGGCTAAGAGGAATACAAATCTATCCTTATTTGGACGATTGCCTGATTCTGGCTCAAGGAAAGGACGAACTTCTTCATCATTTACAGTATGTGATGGCAGTGTTAAGATGCCTAGGGTATTCTGTGAACGAAATAAAGTCCAGTCTAGTACCCTCTCAGGACATGTGCTTTCTGGGTGTGAGACTGAATACAGCATCCCAGATGGCCTTTTGACCCCGGACAAACAAAAGAATCTTTCTCTTTATTTCCATCAATTGTCTCGTCAGTCCAGGCTGACTGCAAGGACAGTCCTTCAAGCCTTGGGGTTCATGGCATCTTGTATTCTGGTACTTCCCAATGCCAAACTGCATATGAGGAAGCTACAATGGTATCTCAAAATGTATGGACCTTAACACTGCCAAGATATGGACACTGTCATTCAGATAATACCTTGCATTCAAAAGGAATTTTGTGGTGGGCTCAGGAATGTCACCTAAACAAGGGACTCTCTGTGACCCGACCAGAGGCGAGTCAGATTCTAACGACAGATGCCTCAGACAAAGCTTGGGGAGCTCATCTAAATGGAAAATGGGTACAAGACACGTGGCCTGCCAGACTTCAACATTTACATATCAACTTGAAGGAGATGTTAGCAGTCCAATTTGCATTGATAGCTTTCAAGGATTTACTTCTTCCAGGGCAGGTGTTGATTCAAACAGACAACACAACTGTCACGTGGTACATCAACAAGCAAGGGGGGACACATTCTTACCCTCTATGCAGACAAGCAATGATTTTGTGGGAGACTGCTCTCAGTTTGCAGCTAAATCTTCAGGCAAGGTTTCTGCCAGGAGCACAGAACTCCTTAGCAGATGTGTTGAGCAGACAAATCAGGGATCCCCACGAGTGGAAATTGGATCCTCATGTATTTCAAAAATTGACAGTGTTATGGGGAACTCCAGACATAGATCTGTTCGCTTCTCCACTAAATTACCAGTTGCCAAAGTTTTGCACAAAAAGGTTTCATCCCACAGCTTGGAAAGTGGATGCTCTCTCATTCAATTGGAGCAATCTTCACGTGTATGCCTTTCCACCACTGCCTCTCCTCCCAAAGGTGTACTCCTGAAGGTCAGACAGGACAAGCCAACCATGATTTTAATAGCTCCGGATTGGCCTCGACAGCACTGGTACCCATTACTGAGAAGTCTGGTATGGGAGCCTCCATGGCCTTTGCCTTCGATTCCACACCTGCTGTCTCAGGAGAACAGTCACCTACTCAATGTCAAACTTCAGTCTCTGCATCTAACAGCCTGGCATATTCTGTTTTAAACCCTGAAGGGTCTCAGCTTCCACAACAAGTTTTGAATGTTATTTTGGAGGCCAGAAGGCCTAGTACAAGGAAAGTTTACGCAGATAAATGGAGGAGATTTTTAATTTGGAGTACAGCAAAGGACTTTGATGTTTCTAAACCTAATTTAAGTGTTGCTCTTCAATACCTTACTGAGTTATTGGACAAAGGTTTGTCCTTCTCCTCTATAAAGGTTCATGCTGCAGCAATTTCTGCTCACTATGACTGTGACCCACCTTTATTTTCTCATCCTTTGTTTAAGCAATTCCTTAGAGGGGCAAAGAATATAAGACCCCCACGTAGTGCTCCTACTCCTGCTTGGGATCTCAATTTTGTGTTGGAGAAACTCACTCTACAACCTTTTGAGCCTGCAGCTACTGCCGAGTTGAAATATTTATCATGGAAGACTGCTTTTTGTTGGCCATTACCTCTGAGAAGGGTTTCTGAATTACAGGCCCTTATGGCGGTTGAGCCTTTCTTAATTTTCCACAAGGATAGGGTATCTTTGCGTACTAATCCTTCCTTTATGCCTAAAGTGGTTTCTAGTGTGGCTTTAAACCAAATTATTCATTTGCCTACTTTTTATGCAAACCCCCAAAATAAAGGGGAAAAGATTTTGCACACTTTGGATATACACAGACAGTTGCGATATTATTTGAGCAGAACTAAAGGGTTCAGGCAGTCTCAGCAGTTATTTGTTTCATTTGCTTTGGGTTCTCAGGGCAAACCTGTTTCAAAACAAACTATTTCTAAGTGGATTGGTTTTGTATTGCTTTCTGTTATTCCCATCATGGTAAGGAGATTCCAGCTGGGATTAGGCCTCATTCCACTAGGGCTACTGCCACTTCTACAGCTTTTTAAGGGGTGGCTACTAAAGATATTTTGGAGGCAGCTACTTGGAGTTCAGTGCATACTTTCTCTAAGCATTACCACCTTCCACTTTACTCTAAATCTAGGGCTGGATTTGCCACTGCAATTTTACAGGGCATTTTGGCAGCTCCTAATGCTTTATAGTTTTGCCATCCTCCCTTACCTCTGCTTTGGGATTCTACCCATATGTAAGGACTGCAGCAATGTGAGATGAAGAACATAGTACAGTTTTGTACCTACCATAAATGTAGATGTTCAAGATCCACATTGCTGCAGTCCAATTTTCCCTCCCTCCTTCCCCTCTGTAGTTTGAGGTGGTTGTGTGGTTTGGGTTGTAAATATTGTAAATATGGTTAGTGCAGGGGTGGTTGGTTGTTCTTTGCTGTTTTTTGGCTTTGGCCTTTCTTTTTAGGGCCTTCTGACATCTGGGGCAAGAAAAGACTGAGGATGTGACGTCGGTCATGCGCTTTTGTACCCTGACGTCCTGATGTCAGTTTTAAGCGCCTTGACCGACGTCAGCCTAATACTTTGGTATTCGGGCCGACCGAGGACAGCGGACTACCCCATATGTAAGGACTGCAGCAATGTGGATCTTCGAACATCTACATTTATGGTAGGTACAAAACTGTACTTTTCTTTAAATCAAGCAATTCACCTGCCTACTTTCTTTCCCAATCCTGAGAACAAAGGGGAAAGACTGTTACATACCTTGGACATACACAGACAACTTCGCTACTACTTAGACAGAACCAAGACCAGTAGGAAGTCTGATCAGCTTTTTGTAGCTTACGCCCCTGGAGTACAGGGAAAAGCAATTTCCAAACAGACAATTTCAAAATGGATTGGACATTGCATCAGATTCCGTTATTCCTTCCATGGAAAGTGTGCGCCAGCCAATGTCAGACCACACTCCACCAGAGCTACAGCCACCTCTACAGCATTTTTAAGAGGGGTGCCTACAAAAGACATTCTAGAAGCTGCTACATGGAGCTCCGTGCATACATTTTCCAAACGCTACAACCTCCCTTTATATTCCAGATCCAGAGCAGGCTTTGCTTCGGCAGTCCTGCAGGGATTGATAGCTACACCATCCTTTTCTTAGAGCATACCACCTCCCCCAGCTAAGCTATGGTATTCAACCCATATGTTATGACTGCAGTTGCATTCTTGAAGGACATAGTACAGTTTTGTACCTACCATAAATGTAGATGTCCGATAGATATGCAACTGCAGTCGGGTTTTCCCTCCCTCCTTCCCCTCTATGCCTTGGGTCCACTCCTCTCCCTGTTATCCTTAGCTGGGGATATCTGTTATGGTGTATCTGTTTATTGCTTATTTATTGTCTGGAAACCTATTATTGTCTTCCAATTTGATTACAGCCTTCCTTGGAGGGCACCTGGCATCTGGGGCAAGAAACACTGAAGAAGATGGCATCGGCTGATGCTTTTATACTCCAGCTGCTCTGACGTCGGAGAGAAATGCGACATCAGCCGACGTCGGACCCAGACTTTGGAATCCGGCCGACCGAGGGCTGCCTGAGGCAGGGCAACCCATATTTTACGACTGCAGTTGCATATCTATCGGACATCTACATTTATGGTAGGTACAAAACTGTACTTTTCGCAGAACCCTTTAAGGCTTTCTTTCTTAATGCTCCCATTGAGGCCTCCTCATTGTTTGGGCCCAAAGTTAAAAGCACACTGGCCAGATGTGAACAGGACAGTAAGACCCTTTCTGCCATAGGTGTCCATTATTGTTCCCCTCAACGTGCTTTCTCCCGAAACCAAAAGAGTGGGAAGATATGGTTCAAAAAATCTCAGGGTCCTTTCCGTGACACACAGGCTGAGTTCTCCCCTAGAGGCAGAGGGGGAAAACTCACAGGGAAGACTCTCCTTTCGGGGCATTGGGGGTCCGTGTAACCAGGGTTCCAGGGATTCTTTCCCTAGTCAATCCTACCAGCACTCCTGAAGAGTGGCCAAATTCCTTTCCTCTGGAGGTGGTTGGGGGACATTTCTCCTTGTACCCTTCTGCCTGGCTAACCATCACCACCGATTCTTAGGTACAAAGGATTATAACCAGAGGTTATCATATCCCCTTCGATCTTTGTCCTGCCCCTTCAAAAAACCTTCTCGACGTTCCACCCAGTCAGAGGGAAGAAGCAGCACTAGAGATAGAAAAGCTGCTAAGAAAAAGAGTCATCCAAATAGTCCCTCCAGACCAGATAAGATCCGGATTCTACTCAAGACTATTTTTGGTGCCAAAGAAAACCGGGGACTGAAGACCAATTTTGGATCTCAGTGTATTGAACAAGTTTGTGAGAGTACAAAAATTCCGGATGGTCACAATACAGTCTATCCTCCCGCTTTTGGAAAAAGACGATTGGATGTGCTCGATAGATCTTCAAGATGCGTACTACCACATAAAAGTGGTCAGGCCATCAAGAAGATTTCTGTGCGGGAGCCAGTCACTACCAGTTCAGAGTACTGCCCTTCGGACTCTCTACAGCCCCCAGAGTGTTCACAAAGTGCATGGCAGTTGTCACAGCTCACTTGCGACTTCAAGGATTCCAGGTGTTGCCATACCTAGACGACTGGCTCATTTCCGCCCCCACCAGACATCTACTGGAAAAAGCCTTGGCATACTCTCTCCTTGCTGCTCAAAGGCTAGGCATAACCATAAACTGGCAAAAATTCAATCTCACCCCATCTCAGTCGACAGAATTCATAGGGGTTTTCTTGGACACAACAAACTGCAGAGCTGCTATTCCAGAGCACAGAATTCTAAGGATAAAGCAATAACTGATTCCAATCCTTTCAAGGGAGAAATCCACGACTCACTCGGTTCTACAGCTGTTGGGTTCCATGGCAGCCTCCATCACCATTGTTCCCCTGGCCAGGTTTCACATGAGGTTTCTACAATGGCTACTGCTTATCCAATGGTATCCTTATCAGCATCCTTTTTCAGCCATAATTCGAGTAACCCAAAGGTGCAAACAGGATTTAAATTGGTGGATGACACACAGTCTGTCACAATGGTCTCGCCCCTTCTCCCCCCAGCAACCCAAGGCCACAGTGACCACGGATGCCTCCCTGATGGGGTGGGGGGGGCTATGTCAGGGACAGACAGTCCGAGGCACTTGGTCCGAACTGGAGGCCCATCTGCATATAAACATTTTAGAGCTGTGGGCGGTGCTTCTGGCGTTGCAAGCATCACCTGCTGCCATCTGGGACAATTGCGATTCAATCAGACAACATGGTGGTGGTCTGGTACATCAACAAGCAAGCTAGAACCAAATCTTACTCCCTTTGTCAAGAGGCCGTGAGAATGTGGCAATAGGCGATGGCTACCAACCGTTTTTTTCTAGCAACGCACATTCCCGGGAGTTCCAATGTGATAGCAGACAGACACAGCAGGTGCATTCTTCAACCTCACTAGTGGTCCCTGAATCCCTTGATAGCGGCGGAGATCTTCCACCGCTGGGGCCGTCCTTGCTGCGACCTCTTTGCATCCCCGACCAACAACAAATGCAGCAACTACTTTGCCCCGATTCCCCCTCTGGGACAGGGACACTCTAGTCCATGATTGGCCCTCGAGTCTTCTTTATGCATTTCCACCCTTTCCCCTCATTCCCCAGTTTCTGAAGAAAGCCCGTCGGTTGAAGAGCAAGATGATCTTCATAGCACCATAGTGGCCTTGACAGATTTGGGTCCCCTTCCTTTGGCCTCACCTACTAGATCCACCATGGATTCTCCATCCAACCCCAGAGTTGATCTCACATCCACAGAACCTGATTCATCCCAGCTTGAATAGCCTGAAGCTCACAGCTTGGCTACTCCAAGTCCCTTGATTACCAGGCAGAATGATCTTTCTTTACACGTATGTGATATTCTCATTGCATCTCATAAGTCTTCCACTAGAATTACTTATCTGAGCAAGTGGAAAAGATTTACCTGTTGGCTGAAAGGTAAACAAGTGGATCCCTTCTCAGCACCAGTGTCGATAAAAGTAGACTATCTGGCCGACCTTTTTCAGTCGGGTCTGTCTGCCTCTACCATTTAGAGTTCATTTGGCTGCAATTTCTAATTTTCATGAGGGTGTACAAGATTCCTCTGTTATGTCCCACAAGTTGTGCAAGACCTTCATAAAAGGTGTGAATCATCTGAAGCCACCTTTTAGAGAACCTATTCAACCATGGGATTTATCATTAGTTCTACAAGCTCTGACAATGCCGCCTTTTGAACATGCCTCTTCTTGCGACCTCAAGTATTTGTCGTGGAAAACCTTGTTTTTGGTTGCCATTACTTCTGCCAGACATATTTCTGAGCTTCAAGCTCTATGTATCAAGAGTCCTTACTTGATTTTTCATAGAGATAGAGTGTCTCTGAGAACTAATCCATCTTTTCTGCCTAAAGTGATCTCTGAAATGTCCATTAATCAAGCCATTGAATTGCCAGTTTTTTTTCCCAGTCATTCAGAGGAGAGTATTGCCTACATGCCCTAGATATCCACAGGCAAATTCGTTTTTACTTAAACAGGACTAGGCCCTTTCGTAAATCTGACCAGTTATTTTTGGCTTTCTCTGGACCTAGATTAGGATCTGCTGTTGCTAAGGTCACATTAGTTAGATGGTTGAAGGACTGTGTGAACTTCATTTATACACAAAGCAGTATCTCATTGCCTACTACCATGAAAGCTCATTCAACAAGGTCGGTGGCAACTTCTGCTGCCTTCCATGCCAGAGCTTCCTTTCATGACATCTGTGCAGCTGCAACTTGGGCTACGCCTCATACCTTCATCAATCATTACAAATTGGACTTGGCCTCCAGGGGAAGAGCATCTTTCGGTTCTGTGGTGCTCAGGAATGTCCTTTCATGAGAGCCTCCCAGGAATAGATGTAGTTGTGGACTCTGTCCCATGCGTAAGGAATGAACGAGGATCAACAATATCAGATGAAGTTATGTCTTACCATAACGTTCCATCTGTATTGTTGATCCTCGTTCAGTCATTACGACCCTCCCTCCTTCCCCCTCCTGTGGTTTCTAATGGATCTCACCATTGGTTCTTTTAGGTTATTTGACCAGAGGTAGCCTCTACCTTCTTTGACTTGCAAACTCAGTCTGAGGTAACAGGGAGAGGGGGATTGTGGGTAAGAGTTTAGCTCGTGAGTTTGAAGCTGACACGAGCTTGGAAAATGGCCGGCTCGGTTCTGAGGTCAGAACCGATACCCATGCGTAATGACTGAACGAGGATCAACAATACAGATGGAACGTTATGGTAAGACATAACTTCTTTTTTTGTGCAATTTAGAAGGCATCCTGGGGTATTATCTGGGCCCATTGATGCAGTGTTCTTGGCATTAGAGGGAGCATTAAGACCTGTTCTCTAGTGGTAACGGGAGTTGTAGTTTATTGTATTTCCTGAGGGAAGGTAAAGTTGGAGCTGAATTTTGTTGGCCAGTAGGTTTACTATATCTTCTGGCCTAGTGTAGGCGGCTCCATTAACAATGAGCTCTGCACATAATTGTGTATTGCCTTTGTGGTTGTCCCTGGCCTGGGAGGCCAAATTTACCTCAGGTTTGGCTTTGGTAAACTTTATTTGTTCTCTGAGTTGTTTAGTTTGATGAGAGTGCTTTTATCCTGCTGGATGCTGTATCTCCTAATTTTTGCCATGTTTTTCTTCCTTCTGTTATAAAGAGTATTGATGTGATTCTACCAGGTTGGGTTATTTTTTTAGTTAGTTCTGTACTTCTTCCTGATAGGTACAGCTGCCTCTATACAGCTATTGACATGCTTGTATAGGGTTTTTGTGAACAGTTCCTCATAGGCAGCAGTGTTCTCAGGGTTTATGGGAGCTTGAAATTTTGCCAGGATATCACTTAATAGTAGGAATTTAGTCTTAGAGTAATTCCTAAATATTCCAGGATTAGTTGGGGTTCCAGGTTTTATTTTTACTTCAAAGTACACCATTTTGTGGTCTGACCTCACTAGAGAAGACATTACACTAGGGAGTGTGCAGCACTCTGCCATGTTAGTGAGGACCTGATTCAGTATGGCTACACCTGTGGTTGGTATATTGACAGTATGGTCCAGAGAGTTTATGTTTACAAAATCAAGGAATCTCTGTGCCTCTACGTTTGGTGTCGTAAATGATTCCCAGTAATAATGGAGTAATTAAAGTTGCCCATGAATATGGTATTGGGTTGCATGATGAGCATTTCCAATAAGTTTAAATACATGGTATGGGTTTCCTGGGTCTTAGAGGGAGACCTGTAGCTTGCAAGAAAGTGGTATGGGATTTTGTCTAGGGTGATTTAATTGTGGAGAAGCTCCAGTGCATTGTCCAGTTTGACCAGCATTGAGGTTTATTTTTTTTTTTATGTAGATCGAAACACCTCCAACTTTAGTCCTTGTATGTGTAGTAACTGGTCTAAATTTGTGGAAGGCATTATAACCTTGCACTGTCAGTTTACTGTCCACAGCTTTAAACCATCTCTCAGTGACTTCAGATGTCGGCATTCTCTAGGGTGAAGAGAGCTTCTAAGGAGTGTGTGGTATGTTATTTAGACTCCGAACATTGAGCCATAACACCTTTAGATTTTCTTGGTTTTGATTTGCTATGTCAGAAGTACTTTCAGTTTGCCATTGCCTAAAAAGGCACTATGGGGGAAGACAATGTTTTTGCTAATATTCCAAAGCCTAGAGGGGAGAGGTGCAGACCATCTCTCACAAAGCAGCTTGGTCTGTTTACCATCTCCTTCCATGCCTAGAAATATTGCATACCCTTAGAATGATACCAGAAACTAAGCCAATTATTAAAGTCCGCCATCTTTCTGTTCGTATTGTGGCTTTATCCATAGAGAAGGTAAAGTACTGCTCGTACCAGACTGGGACACACATTCTGAGAGCTCCATGATGCCTTTCTCTTCATATAGTCTAGGGAGATGAATCTCAGGTCATTTACACCCATGTGGACTTTGTGTCATTCTGGTACTTATGGTCCAGTAACCTGAGTGCGTCTGTAATGTGGCAGATCCTGGCCCCAATAAGCAACTGACCGTGACTTTCTCCTTACTCATCCTGGTGAGAGGGACATCAGCGTGTCTCTCTCAATGGAGTCTCCAATGACCAGAATGTTTAACTGTCTGGTGGCTTGCCTTATGGGCTTAGAAGTAGAGGCTCCATGAGTTGTGGCTGTATATGTTGATGTAGGTGTTGTTTTGAAAAAGTACATTCAGGGCTGCTGAGGGTTTTTGTTATGTGCACTTTATCTAGAAGGTCCTTGGGGTTTAGTAAGTTTACATTTAAATGCCTAACCATATGTGGGTCTATACGTCTGCTTTGAATTGTGTGAAATAAGTGCAGCTTGTATGCTGCTGACAACCTGATTGACATTAGGAGTGCTTTTATGTGACTACATCTCTCTCATGCCATATCAGTTTGTTTGAGAACTAACTGATTGTCAGTAAACCTGAGACAATTTCTGCATTGCCTCAGGATGCCTATATTCACCAAATTGGTAACAGAGATGGTGTAAAGTTCATATCCGTGGCAGCAGACCCTTTTTTATTGATTCAGCAGTTGGAGTGAGAATATAAAGTTATGTCAGGAGTATCCAGTTTGCAAGTCTGGAGCAGTGCTTGTCACTGCAGACTAGCTGTGCTGTGTGCAACTAGATATTGGTGACATTTCAATGATGCTTTTACAGGAAAAATGTCTACTCGTGGTATCTGAGTCTGTAGACGGTACTGCCAAGCACTAAACTAATAAGTAGACCCTAATTTGTGGATGAAGTACTTAAGCAGATATTCTGAAGTTAGGTTAGACAGCAGGAAATCAAACAGCATTTATTGAAAAGAATGAATTAGCTTGTCAAGAATGATGAAAAGAGGGGGGAAGACTGAATGGCTACTGCCTGGGTGTTACTAATGCTGGTCACACCACAGCTTTACGCTGAAGGAGTACAATGCTGCTTCAATGATGAAAAGAGGGGGGAAGACTGAATGGCTACTGCCTGGGTGTTACTAATGCTGGTCACACCACAGCTTTACGCTGAAGGAGTACAATGCTGCTTTGCTTTTTTTCCTCACTAGAAGCAAAACATCACCGATCCCAAGATGAGAAGCAGGCCACAGGCTCTTTGGTGAGCCACATTCTTGTCCCAGGTGATACAAGGGTCTGTAGCCTTGCTGTAGCCTTTTCCTGGTAGATGCCTTGAATTGCAACCAGACCAATCAGGAAGGTCAAGCACAAACACTCACTGCCCAATCAGAAACTGTCTGGAATCAGTGCACTGTGCTGCTCCTCTCACATGGAGCAAAATGTAAGTACAAATTCCAAGCTGGCACCTATAAAGCAATTATTAGGCTTTCCGGTGATCATCAGTCTCCAGGAAATAATGTCCCTATGCTCCTCCTCTCACCAGGAGCAAAACAGAAGCATTAATCTCAAGATGTGTACTGAGAGGCAGAATATGGGCTCTTCAGTAATTGGTGGTCTTGGAGTAAATGTTGCATATCCTCCATCTGTGGAGGTTCCTCTAGCCCTCTCTTATTTGTGTGGTCTGTTCCATACTGGGTTGGCGTATTCTTCAGTAAAAGCTCACCCATCAGCAATCTCTGCTTGTCTGCCTTTGACTCCTCCTCTGGATTCCATATTTGAGGTCATATAGTTTCTTAAAGCCATCCTTCATATTAGGCCTCCCATGAAACCTCTTCTGCCTTCCTGGGACCTCAGTTTTTTTCTTAAAAAAATTGATTCATGCTCATTTTAGCCTGCTGCTTCAGCCTCCTTACAACATTGCACTTGGAAGACTGTTCTTTTGGGTTGTACTTTGGCCAAGAGGGTTTCTAAAGTGCAGGCCCTTGCGGCTGTTCCTCCTTTCTTAATTTTTCACAGAGACAGAGTGTCTGTACGTACTAATCCTCCTTTTATGCCCAGTGTGGTCATTGAGTTGTCCCTTAATCAATCTATTCATTTGTCTTCCTTTTTTCCTTCTCTGCAGTCTGCCAGTGAGAAGGTTCTTCACACCTTGGACTTGCATAGACTGCTCAGATATTATTTGAATAAAACTAAAGTTATTCGCAAATCTGAACAGCTGTTTGATGTTCTTCGTGTTTCACTGTTGCAGTCATTACATTTGGATTATCTGCTTGCAGTAGCCCTCAGTCGGCCTGATTAACAAAGTCTTGGGTCCTGTGTCGGATGCTGTCCCTTCTTCCATGACGTCAGGGGTATAAAACATGCAGCCAATGCTATTACATCAGTCTTTCTTGCCGTGTGGTGCTCGAAGCAGAAGCAGTTCGCAAGTGCCGGTCAGCCGACTCCTGAAATTTTCGTTTTCGAGTTTCAGAACCAAAGTCTTCAACTAAAGCTAAGTACCCTGTTGTGGAAAGTTTTTCTTGCTCCTTACCGATGTCAGTAAAAGTTAATAATTGCATTACTTGTGGAAAGCAAATACCTCACAAAGATTTTCATTCGTACTGTATTCCTTGCCTGGGTCCTGACCATGATGTACCTTGCTGTCAGTTTTGTGCTTTATTTAATCCACACACTATCCGTCGTCAATATATTTTTGCCTCTAAATATTTTGGTTCTCAGTTTAATTATCCAGAAATGTCGTCAGTTAGCCATCCGACTGCTGGGATTCTGAAAAAACGCAAAGATAAAGACAGAGACAGGCTGCCTAGGTCCAAAGCTGCCGACGATGCTTCTCCTAAGCTGTTTGCCGGTACTCAGTGAGGCGCTTTCGCAGCCCCTGATACCTGCTACTTCTGATTCGCAGGCCTCTACTGAAACCCATTAGGAGTCCGGTCTGCCGCGAGATGCTTCAACTGTGGAACCTGCGGATATCTCTACCTTGGATGGGTCCAGAGCCGCTGTGCAGGCACCAGCTTTTGAGGTTGTATTCAGGCCTACGGACTTGCATATTAAACCAACGCCTCCTTCTTCATTTAGGCCTAAATCTCGAACCATGCCTAAGAAACCGACGCTCAGGCCGCATGCTCAGGCATCTATGCCTAAAAACAAATGATAAGAATGACTGAAGATCTTATAACTTTAATCAGGGGAAGCCAACCTCCCCCTTCTAAGAGACATAGGAGTGAAGTTGTTTATGAATCTTCTGACCAGGATTCTGATTTTTCTGATTATCTGGATTTGTCCATATCCACTTATGAGGATTCGGTTGCAGAGGACTCTATTACCTCTGCTTCCCCTCCAGAGGATTTTTCTTTTAGTGAAACCTTACATACTCTAAGGGAGCATTTCCACTGGGAAAGCCGGGATTTTTCTGATTCAAAAAAGAGGCTTAGGGATTTCTTACTCCTGCCTCAGCATAGGCCTTTAGCTATACCTCATGTACTAGACATTGTTGATTATGCCTTTGCGGAATCTAGTTTGGCCCCTGATTCTTTGCCTCCTGCTCCCAGAAAACCTGACAGATATTACAGGGTTCCTGATGAACACAAGTTTCTTTTTAAAAATCCTATTGCGGATCTAGAGACCATTTCACAGGGACCCAAGGGCATTAAGGCTTCTACTGCTAAAAAATCCTACCCCTTCTGATAGAGACTCCAGGGTGCTGGGTAGATGGGGTAAGAAGGTTTACATTTTGCAACCTTGGCCATTAGGGCTTTAAACTGTCAGTTTCATATGTTAAAGTATCAACAACATGTTATTGGGTTGCTTAAACAGAAAATGATGTTGATTCCTGACTGTGCTGAAAATAAAGAATTACAGAATTTAATGCATTCTGCTGAACAGGTTGATAAACATACTTTGCAATGTGGATTTGAGTCATTAGAGGCCTCTTGCAGGGCTACTGTTACTGGGTCTGTGCTCAGAAGGCATGCTTGGCTTAAGGAGCAATCTTTGCCTGATCATGTTAAAGCTAAACTGTTGGATGCTCCCTTAAATCAGGACCGCCTGTTTGGCAACAAAGCTGAGGAAGTTCTTAAAAAGATGGAAGATAAATCTAAATCTATGCAAACTGTTAAAAGATTTCTTGCAAGTTCAGCCTTCTAGATTTAGTAGGCATTGGCCCTCTAAGAATTGGTCCTTTCCATCCCCTTCTAGGTCTTCTCAAGCCAAACCCAGACATAGCAGAAACCCCAGATTTCAGTCCCAGGGGACACACAAGACTAAGCAGTGGGGGATTTCCGCACCCAAATCTGGGATTAGTAAGACTCCCCCCCCCCCCCCCCATGGAAAACTGTCTCAATGACTTGCTTTTAAATACAAGCACTTCCCAACTGAATGCTCCTTTAGGTGGAAAGATTGGTCTGCAGGCCAGAAACTGGGAATTCATTACCCAGGACAAATGGGTTTTAAATATAGTGTCCCAAGGATACAGATTTCACTTCCACACGTTACCAACACCAAGCGGGTGGCCAGATCTACCCCCAAATCAGTGGGCAGAGGCCCAAAATCAAGTTCTCTCTCTCTTAAACATGGGGGAGCTATTCACTTGGTACCAGAAGAGGAAAAGGGACAAGGTGTCTATTCAAGACTTTTCCTGGTACCCAGAAAAGGCAATACATGGCATCCTATCCTGGACCTTTCTACTCTAAACACCTTTCTGGTGATTCTAAAATTCAAAATGCTGACTATTCACCAGCTGCTTCCTATGCTAGGCAAAGATATGCATGGTTGGCAACACTAGACTTGAAGCATACCTGTACATCCCTATCAGGGCGTCTTGCAGAAGATACCTACGCTTCAAAGCAGGCTACATGCACTATCAGTTCTCTGCACTGCCCTTTGACTTATCTACTGCGTTCAGGATATTCACAAAGTGCCTAGCTCCAGTCATTTCATTTTGCAGGTAAAGAAATATTCAAATATATCCATACCTGGACGATTGTTTAATTCAGGCAGAAAGCCAGGACATACTTTTGAATCATCTGGCCTTTGTTCAAAGGGTGCTGACTTGTCTGGGGTACACCATAAACGAAAAGAAATCACACCTGGTACCCTGTCAACAAATTATATTCCTGGGAGCAAGCTTAAATACAGCTTCCAAGCTGGCTTTCCTCACACCAGAGAAACTGATTCATTTGACGACCTACTTCAAACAAGTGGCCACAAAAACCCAGCTATCTGCAAGGCAAATACTGCAAGCCTTGGGGTTCAGGGCCTCCTGCATTTTTCTAATTTCATATGCAAGGCTGCATATGAGGAAACCACAATGGTATCTCAAAAGCCTATGGTGTCAACATTCACAGGATCTAGAAGCAATGATTCCTATCATACCTTGCCTATGCCTAGAGTTCCTTTTGTGGGCAGAGGCCTGCCACCAAAACAGGGGACTACCATTCACACTACCCCCTGCCGCCCAAACCTTAACAACAGATGCATCAGGCTATGCATGGGGGGATCATCTGGCAGGGAAGTGTATTCAGGGCAAATGCACCTGCACATAAATCAAAAGGAAATGTTAGCTGTACAGAATGCTCTGACAGCCTTCAAGGACCACATTCTTCCAGGACAACTAATGGTAAGACGGACAACACCACTGTCGTGTGGTACATAAACAAGCAGGGGGGTACACATTCTTACCCCCTCTGCAGACTAGCCATGGCATTGTGGAACACAGCCTTGAGCTACCAGGTGAATCTACAAGCTCAATTCCTAAATACACTGTTAGACGGACTAAGCAGAAACCTCATGGACCCACACGAGTGGAAACTGGAACCAAGGATTTTCAACATGTTGACAAGCAAGTGGGGGAGCCCAGATATAGACCTGTTTGCCTCCCCCCAGAACCCTCAGTTGGACAAATTTTGCACAAGGATTCCCCACAAGCTAGCTTGGAAAGTGGATGCTGTATCCTTCAGCTGGAAAAACATATCAGTTTATGCCTTTCCTCCTCTGCCTCTGCTCTCCAAGGTAGTACTAACGATCAAACAGGACACGCCAAGGACGATTTTAATTGCACCAGACTGGCCACGCCAATGCTGGTACCCCCTCTTGGGCAGTGTGCCACGCTTGGCCCCATGGCACCTGCCTCAGATTCCTTCCCTGTTGTCTCAGCAGGAGAACCAGATTCTGCACCCTCAGCTGCAAACCCTGAACCTAGCATCCTGGCTAATTACCTAATCTCTCCTTTACCATCCCTCAGTAAATCAGTGATGAATATCATTTTAGAGGCAAGGAGGCTTAGTACTAGAAAATCTTATGCTGCAAAATGGAAAAGATTTTGTGCCTGGAATCAGTCTCAAGGGATGAGCGCAGCAGTGCCCAATTTACTTCAGATTCTACAATACTTGACTGAGATGCTTCATAAGGGCTTGTCCTTTTCCTCCATCAAAATTCATACCTCAGCCATTTCAGCTCATTACAGCACAGAGCCTCTCCTCTTCTCCCACTCACTGCTCAAGCAGTTCCTCACAGGGGCCAAAAATTTAAGGCCACACCCAGGAGAGCTTCAACTCCAGCCTGGGACCTTAACTTTGTCTTGGAGAAACTCACTCTTCCTCCTTTCGTGCCAGCTGCTACTGCAGATTTAAAATTCCTTTCCTGGAAAACAGCTTTCCTTTTAGCAATCACTTCTGCAAGAAGGGTATCTGAATTTCAAGCCCTTATGGCAGTAGAGCCTTTCATCATCTTTCATGCGGACAGGGTGTCCCTCAGAACCAATCCCTCCTTCATGCCCAAGGTGGTATCCAGTGTGGCTCTTAATCAGTCTATTCATTTGCCAACCTTCTTTCCTAACCCACAGAACAAAGGGGAACGGATACTGCACTCCTTAGATGTGCACAGACAACTTAGATTTTACCTGGACAGGACTAAACCTCCAAGGAAATCTGAGCAACTGCTGGTGGTATTTGCTGCAGGGACAGAGGGGAAAGCCATTTCAAAGCAAACCATTTCAAAATGGATAGGCCACTGCATTCATTTCTGCTATAAGCACCATGGAAAACCTATTCCACAGGGCATCAGACCCCATTCAACCAGGGCTGCATCTACCTCCACAGCCTTTCTCAGGGGCGTTTCTACCAGGGACATCCTAGAAGCTGCTACCTGGAGTTCTGCACATACTTTCACCAAGCATTATCGTTTGCCATTTTTCTCTAAATCCAGAGCTGGCTTTGCCACTGCAGTCTTGCAGGGTCTTATAGCTGGTCCTAATTCTATTTAAATTCCTCCTCCCAACCTTAGCTTTGGGAATCTACCCAAATGTAATGACTGCAACAGTGAAACACGAAGAACATAGTAGAGTTGTGTACACTTACCATAAATGTAGATGTTCAAGTGTATTCACTGTTGCAGTCCTGGTTAGCCTTCCTCCAGCCCCCTTTCATCTTTTGGCTATACCTCTACTCTCCCTTACTATGCTCAAAAACTTTTTGGTGTATTTGTTTTTTTTTTTGTTGGTGGTATATCCTTGTAATTATAGATTTAATTGCTTCCCATTAGGAGGGCACCTGACATCTGGGGCAAGAAAAACTGATGTAATGGCGTCGGCTGCATGGAAGAAGGGACAGCATCTGACACAGGACCCAAGACTTTGTTAATCAGGCCAACTGAGGGCTACTGCAAGCAGATAACCCAAATGTAATGACTGCAACAGTGAATACACTCGAGCATCTACATTTATGGTAAGTGTACACAACTGTACTTTTCCTTTCTTCCCAAGTCTTTTAAGTTTAGCTGTTTCTAAGCAGACCATTTCTTTCTGGATTTCTATAGCCATTTCTTTTTGTCATTCCTTTCAAGACAAATATCTGTCTTCTTCGTTAAAGGCTCACTCTGAGAACTGTTGCTTCCTCTGGTGTTTTTTTCAAGGGTCTGGATTCCAAATCCATACTGTCAATACCTCCACTGAGCATTATAAGTTGGATGTTATTTCCAGGGCTAGAGCTGGCTTTGCCAGGGCTGTCCTACATGGGTTTCTTCAAGGTTCTTCAGTGCCATCCTCCCAGGGTTACTTTTGAGCTTTTGTACTCTCCCTTTTGTCGGGAGTACTGCAACAGTGATATTGAAGGGCATGGTACAGTTGTGCAAAATCTTACCATAATAGTAATGTCCTTCTCTTCACTTTTGCAGTATTTGCTCCCTCCTTCCTGCCCCCTCTGCTCTAACCCATTCTCCCTGCCTTCCTAGCCAAGAGGTTCTTCTTTCTTTTCTCCTTATGGATGCACATTTTCCTCCTGGGGCTTTTCAGTTCTGAAATGTGTGCATCTGTATGTCACCTTTATGTCTTGCATCTTGCTCAGGGAGCATACATGTGACATACGACAAGTGTAGATACTGAATGCTTTGGTATACTGGCCAGATGTTGGGCCATCCTTGGAAAGGATATCCCTTTTGTTAGGAATACTGCAACAGTGAAGAGAAGGACATACCAGGACAACTGTTTTGAGTGTGTACCTTTAACTCCTAGTGGGTGTGGCCTGAGCCTTTAAAAAATTAAGTTATCACCTTACAGTTCTAACAAATACTCATTGACAGAGGTCAAATATCAATACACTTGTGTTTCCCATCATATATGCTTCAAGATAAAATATTATGAAACCTTGTATGTAGCATGGTTTTGGAATTATTAATGCAAGTATGAACAAGTAATGTTTGATGCCTAGAGGAGCAGTAGGAGGTAACTGCAGATGCACCTGGAGGCGTCACTGGATGTAATGAGTTAAGGAAAATTTTACACAATTGTACTTTATTGTAAAAGGGATAGATAGATTTTATTAGATGGGATTTTTAATACTGATAGTGCCCTAGAGATGATGGTTTGGTTGCAAGTTTTATAATGGTTTTCATGAAAGTAAAAAGAAAAACTTCACAGACAGTGAGTGAATATACAAGGGAAGGAATTACAATTTTTGGTGCAACAGCAAATTTCATTGATCAGAACCAATTTAAACAGTGTGCAAAGAATAAAGTCTAAAAGGAATACATTTGCAGTATATCATTACTTCTCAAGTGGCATAACAATGGTAGTAATACTATGCTAACCCCTTTGTTTACACTTGAGTGTACTCAGTAGTCCAGTGAAAATGTTGCTTAGCTTATCTCGGTACTTGTGAATTCATCTTATTTTTAATTAATTTACAAAAATACTCATGATTTGTTCATCCTTCATTCACTGGACCATCTGAGTTTATACTTGTGTACCATGCATTCAACAAATGTATAGATCCGGAGGAAAAAGGCAGAAAAATGTAGGCCTTTGGAATTCACCCTCTGTTCTTCAACTACACTTGATTCTGACCCCTTTTCTTGTTGCAGTGTTGCTTTAGTGTCTTTATTTTCTTTATCTACGTTTATTTTAGACCAGTCTAACTTCCGTTTCAACATCAGTTGTTTACCTCAAAATTTCTAGCATCTGTCTTTTTCTAACATATTTATAGGACATAGTCCAGAACACCTGTATAACAAGCTATAATACGAGCAACCATAGAGCTTTACATTCCAACGGACCCACTAATTCACATTATGAATACCAGAAAAAAAGTAATATGAACAATTTCACTATAGTCACATTACATAACTCTTGCAAATGGTAATTCACCAGACCTCCCTTCCAAAATAAGAGTATCTTAAGAAGAATAAACAGTGGGGAAATAACTGTCTGAGCGAGAGAAAATTAATTCCTCCATCAAATCACAGACAGAATTGTGCCTGGAGTGCTAACTTTAAAAGCACAATAGAAAAAAAAAACTACCAGCCTCCTCCTTTTTACTCCACCCACCCCCTGTTGCTTATACAAACCATAAGCACTATCCTAGGTAAGTGAGTGAGGCTCTTGCCTGCAGCTACTGTATTGATTTCATCCAGCCCTACTCACACCTATAGGTACTCTCCTCAGGTAGTACCCACTCTACTTCCCCTGACCTCTCTTCCACAGATTCTGATAACCATGGACGGACAATTTCCTATTGTTTCTCCTGCTAGCCTGGTTGATATGGGCATCCTGAGACAGTGTAGCAACTGCCTTATGTACACAGACAACCCTCTTCTACTACCACCTAGGAACACAATATGTGAGAGATGCAATTAGATTAAGTACCTAGAATCCTTGCTGTCTTAGTCACAAGCCGGAACATCTGGCACTGAGAAGGTTGTCTGCACAAACACTACGAACACCACACCTCTGACACCACCCGCATATGTACAACACACACCTACACATGCAGGGGTTCTCAACAAAAACATACCTAAACAAAAGAGACCTCCAAAGTAAAAACACACATGCACAACATAAACAGCACCAAGCATCACACACAGTACACATGTCTGTGTCTCACAGCCTCTAAGGCCCAACCACAAACCCAACATACTAGTCATAGGAGAATATCAGGAGACACACAGATGTGCTCCTCAACAAACCAGACAAGGAGAAAGTCACAGTAAGTTGCTTGTCAGGTGCTAAAATCTTCCACATCACGCACGCACTCAAGTCTCTTAACAGGTACTGTTATGACTCTGTCATAGTCCATGTTGTTGTGAATGACTTGAGACGTACCTCTCTGGACTGTATGAAGAGAGATGTGATTGAGTTCTCTGAATGTGTCCCAGGCAGGTATGTCCCTAGCCTTAATCAGCATCCTACCATCACCCAGAATGATACCTCAATACAAACAGAAAATGATTGACTTTAATAATTGGTTTAGTTTCTGGTGTCATTCCAAGGGATCCAGTACTTGGCAGCCTAGGAGGACATGATTGACGGATGGCCTTAATCTGTCTCCCCTGGACTTTAGGCTTTTGGCAAAGGCTGTTGCCTCCCCTGTAGTGCCTTTTTTAGACAAAGTCATGAGCCCAAAATTACCAACATGAAAAATTCTTATAAACAAAATTTAAAGGTCATGCTGCTAAATGCTAGGAGTCTTTGCATGAAACTGCACTCATCGCAAGTATTCCTTGCCCTGGAGGATGCTGACATTTGTGCAGCACTGAAACCTGGATCAAAGCTGTGGAGAGCACCCTAAACTTACCAGGTTACTCATCCTACCATACTTTCAGACCCCAAACGGAGGACAACAAAGCCAAAAGAGGTGGAGTTTCACTATTTATGAAAGACATACACACCTCCAGGCTGGTCAAATGGTATGACACACAGGAAACACTCCAAGTGCAGTTAACTATTGACAAAACACCTATTCAAATAATAGCTAGCTACAGACCCCCAACCATGACTCGGGACGCCCACTCCACCTATCTGGACTTGAATCCATCAAGAGTCAACCCTCTACCCTGATCCTGGGTGACTTTAACTGCCCAGCCATAGACTGGAAGACCTATTCTAGCCCAAACATGAACACCCAGAGATTCCTCGACTTCATCAATGCCAGTGCATTGGATCAGCTGGTCGACACCCCTGTGAGAGGTGAAAATATCCTGGACGTGGTCCTAACCAACATGAGTAGCCACTGTAGCACTCCTACAGTGTCATCCTCCTTGGTAAGGTCCGACCATGAAGCAATCACTTTTGAAGTCACCATCTCCCCTGCCCCCCCGTCAGGGTCAAATGAAAAAAAATTTCCAGATCTGACTACAGTCTCCTCAGAGCAGGTATAAGCAGCTTTACAGCCACCATCCCTTCTGGAAATAGCACTAATGTCCAAGCCTACACCAAAAAACTGTTTGAGCAGCTACTTAGCTGTATGGACTCAGCAGTACCTGACAGGACCAAATCATCTTCCTCAAGGAAGAGTAAATCTGTCTGTTGGACAGCAACAATAAACAAACTCTACATAATAGGAAAAAATTGCTGTCCAAGGCCAAGAAGGAGCAGGTACCAAGTTGGGAACAGTCTCTCCTTTGTCTCAACAAGCAAGTAAGGTCACTGGTGAAATCCTGTAAGGCTAACTTAGAGTCCAGATTGGCCACATTCACCAAGGACAGTCACAAGGCCTTCTTCACATATGTCTGCAATCTCAAGGCAACACCCAAATCTGCTCTGAACTGTTGGTCAGTAACAGCACATACAGAAACGCTATAGATGTAGCCAACATGCTGGCAGACAGGTTCAATGAAAACTTCACCCACCCCGTCCTCCCCATCAGTAAACCATGACATCACCAGCACCTGTCCCCTTCCCCATATCACCAGGGAGCAGGTCCCTAATGCCCTGTCAAAGATAAAAAATACAGTCACCATGGGACCCAAAAATATACCTGGCTGTATCCTACATGAACTCAGGCATGAGCTCTCAGCTCCATTAGACACCCTATTCAACCAAAGCCTGAGCACCGGCTTCATCTTAGCTGAATGGAGGACAGCCACTGTCATCCCTCTACACAAAGGTGGAGCATCCACTGACTCAGGCAAATATAGGCCCATCAGCCTAACTAGCCTGATCTGCAAGGCCATGGAACGCATTATCATGGACCTTATAAGCAAGGACATTGGCAACCTCCAAAAGCTTGACCCCACACAGTTTGGTTTTGTCAAAGGGAGATCATGCCTGTTAAACTTGGTCGTCTTCTTTGAAACAATCACCAAAGTCATGGACAAGGGGAAGATGGTGCACACTGCCTACCTTGACCTAGCCAAAGCCTTTGACACTATTCTCATTCGGGCATAATAGATGAACTCTCCCAGCTAGGCATCAACCTGTATGTTACCAGATAGTAGCTAAATGGCTCGTTGATAGAACCCACTCAGTCAAAGTAGGGGAAGCTACCTCTAGTAGTAGACCCATAACGAGTGGTGTACCCCAATCGGTCTTGGGACATCTACGGTTTGGGATATACTTTTCTGAGGTGCAACCAAAACCAGTAGTCTGTGGCTGACCAAGTTTGCAGATTACTCCAAGCTGGGTGCTATTTTAAATTCCCCTAGTGATGTGAATATCCTCCAAGAGGGAATTACCCAAACTAATGACTGGTGCCAGAAGCATGGCCTCAAACTGAATGCCAAGAAATGCATCATTATCCCCTTTGCAGAAAATGTCATCCCTCCTAATTATCACATTAATAACAATGTACTAAGCATGCAATCGGTCATGAGGGACTTGGGCACCCAGGTTGATAGCAACCTGACTTTTGACCACCATGTTGCCTCCATTGTACGGAAGGCTTTCTACATGGCCCACCTCATAAGGAAGGGTATGTCATCTAGGAACAAGGAGGTCATAACATCCCTGTACTCTTCCCTTATCAGACCCATTATCGAGTACAATGTCCCCTTCGGCATGTACCTTGCCAAGCACATGCAACAGTTGGAGAGACCACGGAGGTTCCTGACCAGGAAAATCCAGGATCTCAAGCACCTATTCTGTACAGATGGGCTAAAAGCCCTGTCCCTCTACTCAGTCTCATACAGACTGCTCAGAAGTGACCTGTGTCTGGCATACAAGTCAACTACAAATCCCTCAATACTGACACCCACTATATATATTGTAAATTGTAATTGTCAATCTTAGAAGAACAGTGTATCTAATTAACACACAGCTTCAGATGCAGGATTTCTCCATTGCACCAAATTGAACCAGAGTCGTTCTGTCAGCTGCAAGTCCTGTCAGCTCCCAGTAACAGCAATTTGTAGACATTTTCATTTCGCAGCAATCTGATGAAAGATACAGTCAATTGTACCTTCATTGTTTCACACACACACTCGAAAAAGTAATTTCCTTCTTCACCCTCTAAAATCCTCCTCAAGTGTGCATTTCTCCACCTTACTTTATCTTCCAACATGGAAGCTTCAGTTTGATGTAGAGAATTTGACTATTTAGATGTCCTTCCGTATCATTGTTGCAGTATTCCTTCAATAGGGGATTCCCTGCCAAGGGCAGCCCAACATTCAGTCAGTATACTAAAGCCTCAGGAATACATAGATGTCGTAAATCACACATTTGCTCCCTGCTGAAGGCGTAGAGCATAAAGATGACAACCTGTTGTACATACCTCAGAACTTCTTTACCACCAACTCCGAACATCGTCATTAATTATCTTTCTGAATGCTCCCTTCTGTGCCAATTACCATGCCATGTTTCAGATAAGAGCCCCCTTGGGGTTTCTTCTTGTCAGTTTTCAGTTTTATTTTTGAGAGTTTACATGTCATGATATAAATTGAATGACTGTCCACAGCCCTGTTTTCAATGAAATGGCTTTTGGTGGCAGGCAAAGTGTTAAACTCAAATCTATTGTTTACCTCATTCACTCCAATGGAGCTCCGAAAGTTTACACTGTAACTTCCAATGGGCGGAACCTAAGCCTTTTGACAGAATCAAATTTTGTCCTGATATTTCAAACAAATGTTCATATTTCTGGAATCATAGGGGTTATGAAATAAGTATAAATGGCAAACTCTTCAGCACAAACTATTTTTATAGTGGTAGTATTCTTTACGTTCTAAGTCTTAAACATAATTTTATAACAAGAGAGAATTCCAACAACTGATCTGCAGGTAAAGGTCGGCAAACAAGTAAAACATCAAAGCAGATTAAAAAATCCTCATACGACCAACACGGCTGTAAAAAATAGTATTTAATAAAGCAAATAAAAAACAGGTGAGTACTTTCGCAGTTAACTGCTTTTTCAGACCAATAGAAAACAATAAAAAACACTGAATGAAACAACACATTAAAATACAGCGCTGACCAATCAAATACCCAAAATGAACCTTGCAGTGCCGCAATCAAGTTCATAACAAACCCATTCATAAAAATCTAGTCACATCAGTGCCTCAGACCTCTCGCTTTCAAGATTGGTTTAACAAATACTTCATCATTCAAGCCAGGAAAGGAGTCTGCTTTAAAAAATGCAGTCCATTGTAACTTGGCACATTCTGTCTTGTTAAAAAGACCACCACCTCTCATATTCTCTGATATTCTTTCCAGCACAGTAAACTTAAAAGTATGCTGTACACCAGCCTCAAGTACATGTTTAAATAATGCATTTGTTGATCGTTTATTACGAATGTCACCTATGTGTTGTAAAATCCTGTCTCTAAACATCTGGTTAGTTTTGCCAGTATAAAAACAAATACACACTTGGCATTTCGCAAGATAAACAACATTCAACGTTGTGCATTCAGCATAGAATTTAAAATGTATGTATTTTTCAGATAAAGGATGTTGAATATAACTGGTACTCCAAATATGTTTACAGGCTTGACAAAGACCTGCACGTGAAAGTACCTATGCAATCAGATAAACTAGGGCATTGCTCATGTTGTCTGTAACAAAGATGATGATTTGAGGACTTCTTATTGTAAAAAGTATACTTAGGAGAAGTGCCAATGATATTTCTTATAGTATCGTCATTCATTAATATGTGCCAGTTTCTCCTCATTATATCACACACTGAGCCTGTATCACTCAAGTACGTTCAAACGGTTTGCTATTAGATTTTCGAAGTGAACTCCGTCGACTGCACTGTTGTCGAACATGGAAGTTCAAAAACGGTAATATCAAACACCAAAAGCCAACCTAGGAATGGGTTTTTAACGTGGGTTGAGATAGGGGAGAAGTTTGTAGTTCGGCATTAACACTGAACACCTATCTCGAACCATGTTAAAACCGTTCCTAGGTTTTTTTATTTTTATTTTATTTTATTTTTGTTAAACCGGGAGGGTCCGACTGGACACAGGTCCATTTTCAGCGGAGGCCCGGGGAGAAAAGCTCCATGTTACAGTAATAGATTAATACAATACAAAGCAATTAATGAAATTTAAAGTAGGACAGAGGAACATTACATGGCATGTGATAACTATAGTAGAATGTACAATTAGTATAGGCGAGGAGAGATTAACCCCTCCCCTACAAATTTTTTTTTTCTCTCCACTTCACATTCACAAAAACATTAATAATTTTTTTTTTTTTTATCCCTATGCATTCACAAAAACATTAATAAATTTACAGTCACAATGCATTTATGCTTTAGTACAACTGAGAAGTAAATAAATGCCCATAGTGGCATAACTAAAATATACGTATAGGTAGGATGAGAGTAAGAGGAGCTCTGTTAGGTATTATATTATTCTTAGATACAGATAGAGCATTTATCAGGTAAGGAATATAGTACAGAACAGTACCAGTGTTGTTTTTTTTCTGCTGTTAGATTGGTGATATGTTTGGATGAATATGCAAGGATATCAGTAGAGCTAAGTAAGGGAAATGTTATAGTGTAGCAGAATTCTTGCAACTGAGCATAGTTATTGCTACCCTGGTGTGTAGCAAGAGCAGAGCCAATTATTAGAATAATAGGATTGCAAGAGGTGTTTGAAATGGGTGCTAGAAGTAGTGCTAGTTATATTGTTTGGGAGTGAGTTCCAGGTTTGTGCTGTTGTGCAGGCAGAGAGAGATTTACCTGCTTCATTTTTATGTCTTATTACTTGAATGAGATTTTGGTTGCTAGATCTCAGGACTCTAGTGGGTGGTGTAGGGCTGGATTAGCTGTTGGAGGGCAGGTGTTTTTTCAGGGTAGTAGTAGAGTTTATGTGCAACTGTAGCTTGATTAAGTCTTAGTAGCTGAGGAAGTTCCAGCCACTTGAGTTGCATTAGGGAAAGACAGTGATGGGATCTATTTGAGGAGTTTGTCGCAAATTTGGCAATTTTGTTGTAGCATGATTCCATTTTGTGAAGTTCAGTCTGGTGAAGGTTAGTTAAGATAGTGGAAGCGTAAAGAAGGATGGAGAGGACGTGGCTTCTTGCAATAGTGGCTTTGGTCTGATTAATCATGAACTTTTTTATTTACCTTTTTGGTGGTTTGTGCTATATGGATATCAAACTTTAGGTGATTATCAACCTCTACTCCTAGTAGTTTGGTGTGGTTGGTTGGTGTGATTTGAATATTATTTTTTGAGTTTATTGTGAGGCTATAGTTTGAACTGGATGATCTGCCAGGGGTGAATAGGATTAGTTTGGTTTTCTTTGTATTGAGAAGAAGTTGTATTTTAGTAAAACAAGATTCTGCTTGTGTAAAGTTGAATTGGGTGAGGGTGTGTAGTTCCTTTATGCTGGGGGCAACACATATTATGGTGGTGCCATCAGCATATTGAACTACTGCAGCAGTGGGCAGTGAAGAGGAGATGTCGTTAGTGAAGAGGGAGAACAGCAGTGGGCCAAGGATGGCTCCCCGGGGGCTCCTATGGAAACTGGTAAGAGGGGGGACAGCTTTTGGTGTTCGATATTACTGTTTTCGAACTTCCGTGTTGGACAAAAGTGCAGTCGACGGAGTTCGCTTTGAAAATCTAATAGTAAACCGTTAAAAGTATATGTGATGATTTATTCAAGTTATTGGAGGGAACTGTAGGAGCTCCATTCTTAATCGAAAAAATGGCTAGCTATTGTATCCCTAGAAGAATAGACTTCTCCAGCTATCTTATTCACGTCACTGTGGAAGTAGCCCTTTGCAACAAAATTATCTGCTACTAAACCTAAAGCCTCCAGGGCATTATCATCATTATGTCATCTTAATGTATGTAACAGTTGGCCTTAAGCCACATTCCTAGGAATATGCCTAGGATGCATACTGATTCTGTGGAGCAAATTATTTCTCTTGCATGGTTTCTTGAATGCTTTCATTGTTATGTATCCCCTGCGATCTTTCACAGTAGTAATATCTAGTAAGTCTATGCTCTCTAAGGAATAATTGTATGTAAACCTTAGAAAAGACATAGTGTGTAAATCAGCAAATAAAAGTTCTAGTTCCTCTTCTTCCATGTCTCAAGCAGGAACTTCAGTCGTGGATTCGTCACTTGTCCCTCAACCCAGGGCTTCATTTTCAACCTCCAGGAGCTCTTCACAGATGCCTCAGACATGGGTTGGAGGGCCTCCTTTGGTCCTCTGAAATTGCAGGGCCTTCGGTCTCTTTGACAAAAGAAAGACCACATCTGTATCAAGGAACTGAGAGCTGCTCTTGTGGCTCTTCAGGGTTTTTATTCTCTTTTCCTTCCAAGGCCCTTCAAGATTCTCACAGACAATACCACAGTGTTGTGGTATGTCAGCAAGCATGGGGCGAAACAAGGTCTCAGCTCCTCTGCAGGTTAGCCCTTCAGGTTTGGGATCTGGCTATCTAGTATCAGGTGACCCTTCAGGCAGTTTATATTCCCTCAGATCAGAACATGGTGGCAGATTCTCTGAGCAAGTCCATAACACAATTTCATGAGTGAATGATTCACAGGGATGTGTTTCTGTACATTGTCCACCGGTGGGGTACTGCTCAAGGAGATCTTTTTGGCTCCCATCTGAATAGACAACTTCCTCTATTTTGTGCCAGAGTTGCTTAACCTCCAGCCTGGAAGATGAGCACCCTCTCTTTTTCTTGGAAGGGGCTGATTCTTTATGCCTTCACTCCCTTTCTTCTCATTCTGAAAGTTCTGTTCAAGGTAAAACAAGATGCTCCCAAACTTTTACTGGTGACTCCCTTTTGACCCAAACAGCACTGGTTCCCTCTTCTGCATCTAGCCAAGGGCAGTCATCACAAGTTACCTTACATGGTGGACTTGCTCACACAAGACAAGGGATCTCTCATCCATCCCCACCTTTCTACTCTGACATTGTGGGTATTAGGGTTTTGATCTCCTACAGACACGTTTTTTTTTTCTGAGGACATGCTTGGGGTCCTGCAGGAGGCCAGGAAACCCACTACTAGAAAATCGTATTTATCTAAATGGAAGAGGTTTTCTGTGTGGTGTCTGTCTTATAACCTGGATCCACTTACTGTGGATGTTCTTTTGGTTCTCTCTCATTTGTGTGAATTGCGCAGTGCTAGGTCGGCATATTCTTTTATTAAGGCTCACGTATCAGCTATCTCTGCTTGTCTGCCTTTGACTCCCCCTTTAGCCTCTAGATTTGAAGCCAAATAGTTTCTTAAAGGTGTCCTTCATATTAGGCCTCCCAGGAAGCCTGTCCCTCCTTCCTGGGACCTTTATTTTGTTTTAGGAAAACAATGACTCGGGCTCATTTTGAGCCTGCTGCTTCAGCTTTACAGAAATGTTCTTGGAAAACTGTTCTTTTGTCCTGTACCTCTGCCAGATGGGCGTCTGAGCTGCAATTCCTTATGGCTGTTTCTCCTTTTTTTCATTTTCCATAAGGACATGGTGTCCCTACAGACAAATCCTTTTTTCACTCAAGGTGGATAATGAGTTATCTCTTAATCAGTCTATTCATTGCGCACTTTTTTCCATTCCCAACAGTCTGCTAAGTGAGAAATTTTTGCACACCTTGGATGTCCTCCTATTCCAGTGTTGTAGTATTCTACATGTGGGTTTACCCTTCTTCCTTTTGCATACATCCGGCTAGTATTCCAAAGTTTTTCAGTCCCTCAGGGTGCATCGGGTGTCTGACGTGGCTGTAGGTACGTGGGCCACAAAAGAGATGACTGCATGCACAAGCCATCAGAACTTTTCAGCCGCCAGTCATAAGCCAGTTCCTGCTACTCGCTGATGCTGGATTAGAAATAATCAGATAAGTACCCCGTTGGGGGAAACTTTCAGTCCTTCATTTTTTTGTATATAGTTTGTTCATGTCATCCGGAAGGGGCAAGTGTAAGTGTGGCCAGCAGATTCCCCACAAAGACACCCACGATCAGTGCCTTTTTTGTTTGAGTAAAGAACATGACCACGAGAACTGCCCTATTTGTCAGGCATTCATTTCTAAGACCTTATGTTGCCGTTTGCATGCTCTGAACCTTTTCCTAGAGAACCAACGGTTAAAGCAACTTGCATTAGGGATGGAAGGCGCGTCCGACACCCCAACAGAAGCACCTATAGAGAAGGCCAAATCCTTTTGGCCTACCTCTACCGCCCATACCTCAGCCCATGGCCAACATCGGCCTGGCAGAGGAATTTGCTTCCGCCAGACAGGATAAAGTGGGTACCTATGAGGAAGCCACACAATCCCAAGCGGACGGCACATCTGTAGAGGCATTACCAATGTCTGCCTCAGACGGGGGGGGGGGGGGGGCAGCGCTCTCTGTGGGTCCATCGGATTCTGCCGATCCCATCCATTCTTCTGACTCGAGGCCTTCTCTTACCCGGATGCCAGCTAGGCCTCTTAAGAAGAAACAAAAGACCAAACATCTCCCTCCACTGCCTGAAAGCACACCCGACTGGCAAGCTTTCAGCCAAAGCCTGTTCAATGCCTTCATGGGCCTATGCCCTACCTAGGTAGGAAGCCTTAGCATAGCCCCTCAACTCTAAAGTCCTAGGCCTCAAACTTCGGATACTGTAAGGAGAGACGAAGAGAAACTTTCTGACTCCTCCTCAGAGGACTCCCTCTCCTACACTTCACAGATCACTTCTTAACTGGATGTGGCTCCTCAGAAGAAGTCCATTGACCCTGACTCCCCAGTTAGGATTTAACCTTCGGGGAAACATTCTGCAAAGTGAAAGACCACTTTAAGTGGGAATCCACTGACATGACTGAAGTGCAGAAGAGGTTCTACAACCTCATACAGATAGACTCTCTCAGTCCTTCTGCTGTCCCTCCTATTCTGCCGGCATTTCTGGATGCCTTTTCTTCAGCATCCCTTAACCCTGACTGACAACCACCTGCATCATGCTTGTCTAACAGATTGTACAAAGTTCCAGAATCAGAGAAATTTCTCCTTAAGTGCCCTCCAGCTGACCCAGCCACTATTTCCATTTCCACTGATAGGGCTTCCAAACGTCTACCTGCTACAACCATACTTCCAGCTGACAAGGACAGCAAGACAATGGAACATCTGGGCAAGAAGATGTACACTTCTCCCACTCTGTCTTTCATGGCCACAAATTACCAGACTCACATGACCAAGTATTCCTTAGCCCTGCTGGACAAAGCCACCAAGGAATTGGCTGACATCTCAGACTGCACAGTCAAAGCCTCACTGTCCTCCTTCCTAGCTCTCACCTCTCAGGAGAACAGACACTCCATAAAGTGCAGTTATGATTATAGGTTCATAGGTTGGTACTAGGCTATCAGCCCTAGGGCCTATACAAGCCTAGCCATAACAATTCCCCTGGCTATTTCTTCCCACACTATTTACTTCCCTGGACTCCTGTCTAGCAGGGCGACTGACGTGATCCCTGGGGTGAATTTCCTTTCCCCCATCCAGTCGTCAAGATTCCTTTTGAAGAGGGCCAAAGAGGCACTCTGCTTGACATGTATGGGCAATCTATTCCAGAGTCTGGAGAGTCTCTGGGTCAGGAACCTATCCCTCCAGCATGTTTTGTTTATTGTGATGACAAGGTTTAGATCCCTGAAGCGTGTGGCTCTGAGGGATTGGGATTTCTTTGTAGCTCTGGGTTTGACATGGCCTTGAATGTTAAGCAGAGATCGCCTCTGAGTAGACGATATGCAACAGAGTATAGCTGGAGATTTTTAAGGCAGTCAGCGTAGGGCATCTGCTTTAGGCCTGTGATTCTTTTAGTGAGGTATTTCTGCGGCCTTTCCAGTTGTTGCAGATGTCTTGAGAGGTACATACCAAACGGGGCGTTGTATTCTATAATGGGTCTAATGAGGGATGAGTACAGTGGGACAATGACCTCCTTTCTTCTGGATGAAAAGCCCTTAGTGATGAGGTGTGCCACATAGAAGGATTTCCTGACTGTTGTGGCAATGTGGTTATCGAAGGTGAGACCACTGTCCACCTGTGTCCCCAAGTCTCTCATCACACTTTCGGTGTTTAGTGTACTGCCACCTATATGGTAATTCACGGATACATGTTTTTTCTCAAAGGGGATAACTATGCATTTCTTGGCACTGAGCTTGAGCCCATGCCTCTGGCACCAAGCATCTGTTTCTGTAAGGCCATTTTGTAGAGTATCCACCATCATTTGGGGTTTCAATAATGGCTCCCAGTTTGCAGTCATCTGCGAACTTTGTTAGCCAGAGTCCCTTAGTGTTGGCCTGTACTTCATAGAATTAGATGCCAAACAAGAGCAGTCCCAGGACTGAACCCTGAGGTACTCCACTTGTCTGGAGCTGGATTTGGAGTCGGCTACTTTTACAGTGTGGGTTCTGTCAGTAAGCCAGTTAACAACCCATTGGGTGACGTAGGGATTAATGCCCAGCTTAGTAAGTTTATCTATGATTCCAGAGTGTGGGATGGTGTCAAAGGCATTGGCATGTTCCAGATAGGCTGTGTGGACCACCTTACCCTTGTCCATGGCTTTGGAGACTGATTCGAAGAAGTCAGTCAGGTTCAGGAGACAAGATCGGCCCTTCACGAACCCAAATTGTGTGGGGTCCAGTGTTTGAAGGTTGCTAATGTCTTTGTTTATAAGTTCTGTGATAATACGTTCCATGGCCTTGCAGATAAGGCTTGTCAGACTGATGGGACGGTAGTTTCTGGGATCCAAGGTGGATCCCCCCTTGTGGAGTGGGATAACTGTAGCTGTGCGCCACTCATTGGGTACGAAGCCTGAAGTGAGGCTATGATTAAACATGACACTTAGGTGAGGTGCCAGTTCATTTTGTAGTTCATGTAGTACACAGCCCGGGATGTTGTCTGGTCCCATGGATGCTGTATTCTTAGCTTTGGAGAGTGGGTTTTTTGCCTGCGTGGCCACAATAACTGGAATTTGGCAATCTTTCTATATTGAGATGGGCCCTTTAGGGTTGCAAGGGGGGTGAAGGCACTGAATCGATCTGCCAGGATTTTGGCAATGTCCTAGCAATCAATATATTTAATGCCATTCTGTTGTAGCTCAAAGCAGATCTGAGCATTGCCATTTAGATTCTTGACATAGCTATAGAATGCCTTGTGGTTGTCTTTGGAATCATTGGAAATTTTATTTTCGTAACTAGCTTTTTATGATTTTATGAGTGATCTCAGCTTCTTACTGAGGCTGGTAAGTGAGTTTTTTGCATCCTGGGATTTTCCTCTTTACTGCAACAGTTTCTTCCTTCTTGTTGTATAGTTTGTTTATGACAGGGGACCACCAGATTGGCTTCCTTTTTTTGGAGGAGAGCATCATGGTTCTATTTGGGATGGCACGATTTATGCACAAATGCATGTGCTCATACAGTACTTTAGTGTAGGATTCAAAGCAGTCGAACTTTCAGTTCCCGTCTGCATGGGTGCCATGAAGTTTGTTGCTTCTGACTTGAGTAGCATGACGTTGGCCTTGGAGAAGATTTTTACGGATGTTTCTTTACTAGGGGATGGGGGTGGGATGTGGATGTCAAAGGTGATTAGCTTATGGTCTGACCTAACCAACGAGGGGGTGACCAATGGTGTGGAGCATTGATTTCCCATGTTGGTAATGACCAGGTCCAGGATATTGGAGCCCTTGGTGGAACTATGGATTAGTTGATCCAAGGCGTTGGAATTTATGAATTCCAAGAACTGTTGGGCAAAGGTGTTGGTACACAAGTAGTTGTCCCAGTTAATGGCATGGTAGTTGAAATCACCCAGTATTAGGGTGTTTGGTTGTATCTTAATAGCTTAATATGTTCCAGTAAGTTTAGAAAGGTGTGGTGAGAATCTTGGGGCATGGTGGGGGATCTGTAGCAAGCTACAACTTGGATTGCAGTTTTACCTAGTGTTAGTTGCACCTGGAGATTTTCGGATGCATTGTGTTGGGTAGCTAGCCTGTAGGTGTGAATATCCTTGGTGAATATGGATACTCCTCCACCTTTAGTATTCTGGTCCTGGTTTGGTGGCCGAAAAGTGTGGTAAGAGTTGTAGCCTAGTATTGCAGGGGTGCTCTCTGGAGCCTTGAACCAGGTCTCAGTTACTGCACAGATATCGATGTTCTCCATTTTTAGGAGTGCCTCGAGAGAGTGCATTTTGAGGTTTAGACTTCTAGCATTGAGTAGCATTACCTTCAGATTTTGCATACTTGTATCTGTTATGGTGGTGGTTTTGTCCTTTGAGCCTTGCATAAAAAAAGGCACTATAGGGGTGGCAAGAGCCTTAGCCAGTAACTTGAATCCTAGGGGCGACAGGTGCAAACCATCTCTGGCAAAGCATTGTGGTTTGTCGATCATGTCATTCTAGGCAGATAGATACTGGATCCCCTTTGAATGACACGAGAAGTTTAGCCAGTTGTTGAAGTCCATCATTTTGTCCTTGCACTGTGGTATCATTCTGGACGAAGGCAGGATGCTACTCAGGGATAGGGTCATACCTGCATGTGCCACATGATCCGAGAGCTCTTCCATGTCTCTTTTCATGTAGTCCACGGAGGTACGTCTCAAGTCATTCACTTCAAAATGGACAATGACAGAGTCATATTTGTACTTGTTGTGGAGTAACTTGAGTGCATGTGTTATGTGGTGGATCCTGGCACCCAACAGGCCGCTGACTGTAAGTTTCTCCTTGTTTAGCCTGGTGAGTGGGACATCAGTGTGCCTGACTCACCTATGATTAAAGTGTTGGGTACATTGTCTTACCTTAGGGGCTGTTGTTGGGTGGCACACTGGTGTTGGGAGCTATGTGATACTTTGCTTGTGATTGGTGTTTGTTTGCGTTTCAGCTTCTGAGGTCCTTGTTGCTTGGGCAGGTTAATGTTAAGGGCCTCCACATATGTGGGTTTAGTGTTGCTATGTGTGGGTGTTGTTAGTGAGGGTTTTGAAGGCCTATGTGTTGCTTGAGGTGTAGTGTTGGTGTTAACCTTCGCCTCTTGATTGTCTAGCACAATCTTGGCTGGAGAGAGCTTTGCTTCCAGTTTGGCTGTGTAAGTGCATCTCCCGCAGGTTGTAGTGTTGGGTGGTAGGAGGAGAGGGTTGTCTGTGTACATGAGGCAATTGCTGCATTGCCCCAGTATGTCGGGTGCCACCACCTTTTCCCAACGGTTCTTGGAATTCATAAATTCCTATGCCCTGGATCAACTAATCCATTGTCCCACCATGGACCCCAATATCCTAGACCTGGTCATTAACAACATGAGAGATAGATGCTCCACACCAGTGGTCACCCCCTCATTGGTTAGGTCTGATCATAAGGAAATCACCTCTGACATCCACATCTCACCCCTCACCCCCCAGTAAGGAAACCTCCGTAAAAAAACTTCTCCAAAGCCAACTTCATGCTACTCAAATCAGAAGTGACAAACTTCATGACACCCATGCAGACGGGAGCTGAAAGTTCAACTGCTCAGTCCTACACTAAGGCACTGTACGAGCACATCCATTCATGCATGAATCGTGCCATCCCAAATAGAACGAAGACGCTCTCCTCCAAAAAAAAAAGGAAACCGATCTGTTGGCCCCTCCCATAAACAAACTATACAACAGAAGGAAGAAGCTGGTGCAGAAAAGAGGAAAATCCCAGGATGCAAAAAACTCCCTTACCAGCCTCAGTAAGAAGCTGAGATCCCTCATAAAATTCTCCAAAGCTAGTTACGAAAATAAAATTGCCAAAGATTCCAAAGACAACCGCAAGGCATTCTATAGTTATGTCAAGACTCTAAATGGCAATGCTCAGATGTGCAACAGAATGGCATTAAATATACTGATCCCAAGGATATTGCCAATATCCTGGCAGATAAATTTAGTGCCAACTTCACCCCCCTCTCACCCCCTAAAGGGCCCATCTCCATACTAAAAGATTTCCAAATTCCAGTAATCATGGCCACACAGGTAGACACCGCACTCTCCAAAGTTAAGAATACAGCATCCATGGGACCAGATGACATCCCGGGCTGTGTACTACATGAACTACAAAGTGAACTGGCACCTCACCTAATTGTCATGTTTAATCATAGCCTCACCTCAGGCTTCATGCCCACTCCACAAGGGGGGGATCCACCATCCCATCAGTCTGACGAGCCTGATCTGCAAGGGCATGGATCACATTATCATGGAACTTATAAACAAAGACATTGGCAACCTTCAAACACTGGACCTCACCCAGTTTGAGTTCGTGAAGGGCCAATCTTGTCTCCTGACCCTGATTGACTTCTTCAAATCAGTCTCCAGAACTGTGGAGTACGGTAAGGAGGTCCACACAGCCTATCTGGACCTCACCAAGGCCTTCAACACCATCCCCCACTCTGGAATCCTAGATAAACTTACTAAGCTGGGCATAAATCCCTACGTCACTCAATGGGTTGCCAACTGGCTTACTGACAGAACCCAGACTATCCAAATCCAGCTCCAGACAAGTGGAGTACCTCAGGGTTCAGTCCTGGGACCGCTCTTGATTGGCATCTACTTCTCTGAATTGCAGGCTAACACTAAGGGACTCTGGCTAACAAAATTCGCAGATGACTGCAAACTGGGAGCCATTATTGAATCCCCAAATTATGTGGATATTATACAAAAGGGCCTTACAGAAACTAATGCTTGGTGCCAGAGCCATGGGCCCAAGCTTAATGACAAGAAATGTATAGTTATCCCTTTTGGGAAAAACCATGTACCCATGAATTACCACATAGGTGGCAGTACACTAAACACCAAAAGTGTGATGAGAGACTTAGTGACACAGGTGGACAGTAGTCTTACCTTTGATAACCACATCGCCACAACAGTCAGAAAATCCTTCTATGTGGCACACCTCATCACTAAGGGCTTTTCATCCAGGAAAAAGAGATCATTGTCCCACTGTACTCATCCCTCATTAGACCCATTATAGAGTAAAATGCCCCGTTTGGTATGTACCTCACAAGACATCTGCAACAACTGGAAAGGCCACAGAAATACCTCACTAAAAGAATCATAGGCCTAAAGCAGATGCCCTATGCTGACCGTCTAAAAAAACTCCAGCTCTTCAGTTTTTCCCTTGAACGTAGTCTAACTCTCAACCTAAGCGCTTAAAAAGCATCCTACAGTCCAGCACTTGCTCAGACCGAATAGCAAGCACTAATATACCCCGTCACTTGATTGCTCAGCAGGGAAAGGCTCATTATTCACCCAACACCAACCAAGCGACTAAACAGCTCACCCTACTATTCAGACATGACCAAAGGGCAATTTCAGGTATCCTCTCCAGTCCAGCTTGTGAACCTGGGTATCCTGAGGCAATGTTACAACTGCCTCATGTGCAAAGTCAACCCTCTCCTCCTACCGCAAAACATTAACATATGCAAGAGATGCAATTATATAGCTAAATTGTAGGCTAAGCTCTCTCCACCCAAGACTGGAACAAGCAGTCATGAAGCGAGGGTTAACACTTGCACCACACATCCAGCCTCACATAGACATGCTAAACCAGCACTGGCAAAAAATACACATAAATACACAAAATCATACTCGGAGGCTCTAAATAAAAACCTGCAAAAGCATCACAGACCTCCAAAGCAGACACCCAAAAAACCTGCACCTCCCGTCACAAAACAGACAACACATAAAACACAAAATCAGTGTGCCGCACAATCACAGCCCTTAAGGCGAAATAACATACTTAACACACTAGTGTTAGGCGACTCTATAGTCAGGCATACTGACGTCCCACTCACTAGGCTGGACAAGGAGAAGGGTATTGTTAGCTGCCTGTCGGGAGCCAGAATCCGCCACATAACACAAGCACTCAGGTCACTCCAGAACAAGTACAAATATGACTCTGAATGACCTGAGACATACCTCCCTGGACTACATGAAAATAGATGTGGAAGAGCTCTCTGATCATGTAGCCCAGACGGGTATGACCCTGACCCTGAGTAGCATCCTTCCTTCACCAAGAATGATACCGCAGTATAAAGAAAAAAATGATCAATTTCAACAATTGGCTAAGCTTCTGGTGTCATTCAAAAGGGATCCAGTGTCTGTCAGCCTGGGACGACATGCTCGATAGGCCTTGTTGCTTCGCAAGAGACTGCTTGTACCAGTCACCCCTAGGCTTTCGAATACTGGCCAAGGCTCTTACTGCCCCCATAGTGCCTTTTTTAGGCAAGGCTCAAAAGTCAAACCCACCTCCTTAAACAGCACAAATAAAAAAATGAGGGTTATGCTACTCAATACCAGGAGTTTAAATCTCAAAATGCATGCGCTCAAAGCACTCCTCAGTATGGAGAACATCGACATCTGTGCAGTAACTGAAACCTGGTTCAAGGCTCCACAGAGCACCCCAGCACTACCGGGCTACAACTCATACCACACATTTCGGCCACAGAACATGGACCGAAACACAAAAAGAGGGGGTGTATCCATATTCATCAAGGATACCTACATCTTCAGGTTAGTGACGCAGCATGATACCTCCGAGATCATCCATGTGCAACTAACATCAGGTAAATCTGCAATGCAAATTGTGGCCTGCTACAGATCACCCTCCATGACCCAGGACCACCACTCCGCCTTTCTGGAGACACTGGAAAACATGAAGGTCCTACCGAACACCCTGATATTGGGCAATTTCAATTACCCTACCGTTAACTGGGAAAACTACTCAAGTACAACCTCCCAGGTCCAGCACTTCCTGGAATTTATCAACTCAAATGCCCTGGGTCAGCTGGTAAACTCCCCTACCAGAGGTGAAAACATATTGGACCTGGTCATCACCAACATGGGCGACAGGTGTTCCACACCAGAGGTCAACCTGTCACTGGTTAGGTCAGACCATAAACTAATCACTCTGGATGTCCACACCCCACCACCACCCCCAACTAAGGAAACCACAGTAACAAACGTTTCTAAAGCAAACTTCACCTTACTTAAGACAGAGGTGGTAAGGTTTCACAGCCCCCACGCTAAAGGATAATGCTGCCCAAGATGCAGAAACCTTTACAAATTCACTCTGTGAGCACCTACAAGGATGCATGGATCGTGCCATCCCTAGCAAAACCAAGACTCACTCCCCTAAGAGAAGGAAACTCATCTGATGGACCCTTGCCATATACAGGCTATACAATAGAAGGAGGAAACTAGTTCAGAATGAAAGCAACTCCCAAGAAGGAAAGACATCCTTGATCAGTATCAGTAAGAAACCAAGGTCCCTCATAAAATCCTCAAAGGCTAACTTCGAAAGAAAAATAGCCAAGGATTCGAAAGATAACCACAAAGCCTTCTTTAACTATGTCAAGAATCTAAGTGGCAACTCGCAGATGTGCTCTGAGCTAGTGCAAAATAGCACAAAATATACTGAACCCACTGATACTGCCAACATCCTGGCAGATAGATTCAGTGCAAACTTCACCCCCTCTCACCCCCAAAAGGGCCCACAACAGTACCGGAAAAGTGTAGTGTCCCGGAAATCACAGACATACAGGTGAAAACAGCCCTTTCAAAAGCCAAAAGCACAGCATCAGTGGGACCAGATGGTGTTGCAGGCTGCATGTTGCACAAACTAAAGAACAAACTTAAACCCCCACCTAAACACACTCAGTCTCTCCACAGTCTACGTGCCCATAGAATGGAGCACAGCAATGGTTATTCCCCTCCACAAAGGAGGGGCCACAACTGGACCTTGGTAACTATCACCCCATAAGCCTAACTAGCCTGGTCTGCAAGGCTATGGAGCGCATCATCATGGAACTCATTAACAAAGACATTGGGTACCTCCAAACACTTGACCTGACCCAGTTCGGCTTTTTTAAGGGCAGATCATGCCTACTAAACCTGGTTGACTTCTTCGAGACAGTCACCAAGGCCATAGATGAGGGGAAGGTAGTTCACACAGCCTACCTTGACCTCGCCAAGGCTTTTGACACCTTTCCCCACTCGGGAATTATAGAAAAACTCACCAGCTTGAACATAAACCCCTACGTCATGAGATGGGTTGCCAACTGGCTTACAGACATAACTCACATGGTAAGAATAGCGGGCTCCAGGTCCGACTCTAAACCAGTCACAAGTGGTGTCCCACAAGGCTCGGTCCTGGGACCCCTACTGTTCGGCATATACTTCTTAAAAGTACAGGCAAACACAGGAGGACTATGGCTAACCAAGTTCGCCGATGACTGCAAACTGGGAGCCATAATTGACTCTCCAGCTGACACAGACATTCTCCAAAAGAGCCTTACTGAGATGGACAACTTCTGTCAAAGTCATGGTCTCAAGCTAAATGCCAAAAAATGCATAGTCATCCCGTTTAGGAAAAACAAAACACCCATGAATTGCCACATAGGTGGCAGCCCCCTTAATACAGAAGCGGTAATAAGAGATCTGGGGACCCAGGTAGATAGTAATCTCTCCTTTGACAATCATATTGCCAAAGTGGTTAGGAAATCCTTCTATGCAGCCCATCTAATTACCAAAGGGTTCGCATCTAGAAATAAAGAGGTTATAGTGCCCCTCTACTCGTCACTCATCAGACCTATCATAGAGTACAATGCCCCGTTTGTGATGTACCTCACAAGACACTTCCAACAGCTGGAAAGACCACAAAAGTACCTCACCAAGAGGATTACTGGTCTCAAACATATGTCCTATGCAGCCCAACTGGAAAAACTCCAGCTGTTCTCAGTGGCATATCGCTTACTCAGAGGTGATCTCTGCCTGACTTACAAAGCTATGTCCAACTCAGAATTGATGGACATGCTCCACCTAAAGAAATCCAAGTCACTGCGAGCCACTCGCTCTAGTGAGCTAAACCTCGCCACAACAATAAATATAACATGCTGGAGGGATAGATTCCTGTCACAGAGACTCCCCATGCTTTGGAACAAATTGCCTAACTACATTAGGCAGAGCCCCTCACTAACTCTCTTCAAGAGAAACCTTGACGAGTGGATGGGTAACAGAAAATACACCCCTGGGATAACTTCATTGGCTCTTCTTGACAGAGGCGCAGTTAATTAGTCAATGGGGCAGCGAAAGCTGGCACACACTGGCTAGGCTTATAAATGCCCTCGGGCAGATAGCCTAGTACCTACCTATGAACCTATACTCTGTGGCATATCGTCTACTCAGAGGCAATCTCTGCTTAACATACAAGGCCATGTCAGACCCTGAGCTGTTGGACATGCTCCGCATAAAGAAATCCCAGTCCCTCAGAGCCACACACACTCCAGGGATCTAAACCTTGTCATCACAATGAACAAAACATGCTGGAGGGATAGGTTCCTGACCTAGAGACTCCCCATACTCTAGAATAGACTGCCCATACATGTCAAGCAGAGCGCCTCCTTGGCCCTCTTCAAAAAGAACCTTGATGATTGGATGGGAGATAGAAAATTCACCCCAGGGATCATGTCAGTCGCCCTGCTAGACAGGGGTCCAGGGAAGTAAGTATTGTGGGAAGAAATTATTTATTTATTTATTTATTGACATCTGTTAACCGGGTTTGTCCAGCTGGGCTTGTGGCCCATTTTCAGTGGAGACCCGAGGAGAAAAGCTGCAGTAATATATTTTAAAATAAGTACAATTTTAGAAAATGTTGATATAATAGCAGTTATAGCAAAACGATTCACAAATGTTGGGTTACATGCATAAAGTTAAAGTTGCATTAAAAATAAGCTAAGTAACAATTTTACATTGATATAGTTCAATAGGTCAACAGTAAACATTTTTTGTTTGTATAAAATTGTACAAATGCATAGTAGACACATTGGAGAGAGAGGTATAATGAGGTACTAAGTATGGCCCTTTTGAGGGTACATAAAGGGAAGGAAGACTAGATAGGGTCATGGCAAGGGCAGTTTCTGGAATTGAGAAAATAAGCTTTTAGTTCATTTATGTCCAAAATATCCAGGGGAATTGTTATGGCTAGGCTTGTATAGGCCCTAGGGCCGATAGCCTAGTACCAGCCTACGAACCTATGCCCAGATTTACCAGGTGGACAGGAGAAATCAGCGGAAGCTGTCCCTTGGACATGCCTGGTTAGGTACTTTTTATAAAGTACAAGAGCTGATGCTCTTCGTGTTTCAGTGTTGCAGTCATCACACTTGGGTTATCTGCCTGCAGGTAGCCCTCAGTCGGCCCGAATACCAGAGACTTAAGTATATCTGCATCGGTTGCTGTCGCTTCAGGTCTAACGTCAGGTTGTCAGGGATATAAAAACAGGCAGCCGACGCCGTTACATCAGTCTTTCTTGCCGAGGAGCCCGAAGCAGAAGCAGTTCGCACGAGTGCCGGTCGGCCACTACCTGAGTTTTCGTTTCCGTATTGAATTGTCCTGAAGTCTTCTAAAGCTAAGTACCCCGTTGGGGATCCTTTTTTCTTGCTCTGTCTGATGTCAGAAAAAGTTAACATTTGTCTTGCCTATGGAAAGCAAATACCACACCGAGATTTTCATTCTTACTTCATCACCTGTTTAGGCCCACACCACGATGTATCTCGCTAATGGTTTTGTGCCTTGTTCAACACCCAAACTATTCATCATCAGGCCCTTATTGTCGCTAAATACTTCTGTTCTCGATCTCTGTATTCCGAAATGGCTTCGGTAAGCCATCCGACTACCGATCTTCTGAAAAAACGTAAGGATAAAGACAGACTGCACAGGTCCAAAATTGCTGATGATGCTTCCGTTAAGCTAGTTGCTAGTTCACCGGTACTCAGTGAGGTGCTTTCGCAGCCCCTGATGCCCGCTTTAATGGATTCGCAGGCCTCTACCGAGACACGTTCTGAGTCCGGTATGCCGCAACACTCTTCAACTGCAGAACCTGTGGATGTCTCTACCTTGTATGGGTCCGGAGACGCTGAGCAGGCACCAGCTTCTGAGGAAGTTCTTCACATTACCGATATTTGACACAAACCGACGACTTCTTTCGCACCTTCAGTTCTGTCTAAAACTACTGCGTTTCTAAGGCCAAGAGTATGCGCTACACCTAAAAAAACGACGACCCAAACTCATGCACCTGCTTCCTTGCCATAACATCAAATGTTTAAAAATGGCAGAAAGTCTTATGTTGATTAGGGGAAGTCAGCCTTCCCCTGCTAAGAGATAAGGAGACCTGTCCCCAGCAGCTTTAACAGACCAAGAGTTCGATGACTCAGAAGTATCTGATTATGAAGACATGCCTTTATTTGCTTATGAGGATTCAGTTGCAGAGGGATCCATTCCCCCTGCTTCTCCTCCAGAGGATTTTTCTTTTGGTGAAACCTTACATACTTTGAGAGCATTTTCACTGGGAATGCCAAGACTATCCTCAGTCCAAAAAGAGACTTAGAGAATTTTTACATTTGCCACAACATAGGCCTTTAGCAATACCCCCAGTCCTGGATGTTGTCCGTATGGAATCCAGTTTAACTCCTGATACTTTACCCCCTACTCCTAGAAAACCAGACAGGTACTACAGAGTTCCTGACTCTCACAAATTCCTTTTCAAAAATCCTACTGCTGACCCAGAGGTCGTCTCCCAGGGGCCTAAAGGTATCAAAGCAACTACAGCTAAGAATACCACCCCTTCGGACAGGGATTCCAGAGCTTTAGACAGATGGGGTAAGAAAGTATACACCTCTGCAACTCTCGCCATTAGGACTTTGAATTGCCAGTTTCACATGCTGAAGTACCAACAACATATTATGGAACTTAAGCAAAAAATAGCTACTTTTACAGACTGTGCAGAAAATAAAGAATTGCAAGAGCTTATGCATTCTGCAAGCCAAGTACGCAAGCATACACTGTAGTGTGGCTTTGACGCCCTAGAAGCATCTTGCAGGGCAGCAGCCACTGGTTCTGTACTGAGAAGGCATGCTTGGCTTAAGGAGCAGACCTTGCCAGACCATGTCAAATCAAAATTACTAGACACTCCTTTGAACAAGGACAATCTTTTTGGCACCAAAGCTGAAGAGGTTCTTAAAAAGATGGAAGAAAAAGCTAAATCTATGCAGACAGTCAAAGATTTCTTGCAAGTACAGCCTCCTAGATTCGGTAGGGATTGCCCCTCGAAACATTGGTCCTTTCCAGTCCCCTCAAGGCCATCTCAAACTAGACCCCCCCCCCCCCCAAGACAGTCTCAGGGTATGCAGAGATCTAAGCAATGGAGTGTCTCCACTTCAAAAACAGGGAGTGCTAAGCCACCCCCTTATGGAAAGAATTCCTAATGACTTCTCAACTCCACTCCCCACCTCTGCACAACTACTTGTGCCCCTAGGAGGAAAACTTGCCCATCTTGCAAAAAAACTGGACATCCATCACCAAAGACAGATGGGTACAAATTTTACTTCCACTCTGACAACCCCAAAAAGGTTTCCAGAACTTCCTCCAAACCAGTGGGCAGAGGCACAAAACCAAGTTCAATCCCTGTTCTCTATAAGGGCAATTCAGCCTGTTCCTGCAGAACAGATAGGTCAAGGGTTCTATTCCAGACTTTTCCTGGTACCCAGAAAAGATTGCACTTGGTGCCTTATCCTAGATCTTTCCATTCTAAACACCTTCCTGGTGGTACCAAAATTCAAAATGCTCACCGTGCAGCAGCTTCTTCCTATGCTCGCCAAAGATTCCTGGTTAGCCACCGTAGACTTAAAAGAAGTCTATCTGCACATCCCTATACGGGACTCATGCAGGAAATATCTACACTTCAGGGCAGGATCTATGCATTGTCAGTTCTCTGCACTTCCCTTTGGCTTATCCCACTGCTCCCTGAGTATTCACAAAATGCCCGTCTCCAGCCATTGCCTACTGCAGACAGAGAAAAATTCAAATTTACCCGTACTTGGACGACTTCCTGATTCAGGCAGACAGTCAGGAAATGCTGTTGCAGCACCTGACATTTGTAAAAAAAACCTTCTAACCTCCCAGGGATACACCATCAATGAAAAGCAATCAAAACTAGTCCACAGTCAAAAGATTGTATTCCTGGGAGCAAGCTTGGACACAGTATCCCAGATGGCATTTCTTACTCCAGAAAAACAAGCCTATCTGACAAACTACTTCACTCAAATGGCCACCAGAACCCAGCTATCTGCAAGGAAAATCCTGCATGCTCTAGGGTTCATGACTTCATGCATCCTACTAATTCCATATGCCAGACTGCATATGACGAAACTTCAGTGGTACTTAAAAAGTTTTTGGTGCCAGCATTCTCAGGACCTAGAAACAGTCATTCCTATCATACAATGTCTAAGGACAGAGTTTCTTTGGTGGGCAACAGCATGCAACCACAACAAGGGACTGCCCTTCACTCAACTCCACGCTGCCCAGACCCTAACCACAGATGCATCAGACTATGCCTGGGAGGCACACCTGGACGACAAGTGCATTCTGGACCACTGGAGCCCAAGTCAAATTCATCTGCACATCAACCAAAAAGAGATGCTAGCTGTGCAGCATGCTCTAACAGCTTTCAGATCCCTACTCTCACCAGGACCCCTGCTAATAAATACAGACAACACCACAGTTATGTGGTACATCAACAAGCAGGGGGGAACCCACTCTTACCCACCCTGCAGGCTAGCCAAAGGCCTGTGGAACACGGCCTTGGACATGCAGGTCCATCTGCAAGATCAATTCCTGCCAGGCAAACAAAACTCACTGGCAGACGACTTAAGCAGGAATCTCCTAGACCCACACGAGTGGCAATTAGAGCCCAGCACCTTCAGCCTTCTGATTCAGAAATGGGGGACCCCAGAGGTGGATCCCTTTGCCTCCCCCTGCAATCACCAGCTCAGCAAATTCTGCACCAGGACACCTCACAACAGGGTCTGAAAAGTAGATGCCCTATCCTTCCAGTGGGTAAACCTCTCAATCTATGCATTTCCCCCTGTGCCCCTTCTCAAGAATATTGCTCAAGATAAGACAGGACAGACCAAGGACCATTCTGATTGCCCCGGACTGGCCACGCCAGCACTGGTACCCACACCTGCGCAGCCTGTCACCAGTGCCTCCCTGGCACCTACCCCAGGGCCCGACCCTGTTCACTTAGCAGGTGGGACAGATCTTGCATCCACAACTGCAAACCCTAAATCTTGCAGCCTGGCTTGTTCCTCGAATTCTCTCCCAGTGACCAGCCTAAGCAAGCAAGTACTGGACATCATTATTGAAGCCAGAAGACCCAGTATAATGAAATCCTATGCTGATAACTGGAAAAGATATTACTCCTGGATTCAGTCTAAAGGACAGGACACAACTCTGCCCTCCGTACCGCTAATCCTGGATTACTTAGCAGATCTACTCCACAGAGTCCTATCCTTTCCTTCCATTAAGATCCATGCCTCTGCCATCTCGGCTCATTACAACTCTGAGCCATCCCTATTCTCTCACCCTCTCATCAAACAGTTCCTGAGAGGGGCAACAACTTAAGGCCGCCAAGGAGAGCACCCACCCTTGCTTGGGACCTTAACTTTGTACTGGAAAAGCTCACAGTGCCCCCTTTTTGAGCCTGCAGCGTCAGCAGACTTAAAATTCCTCTCTTGGAAAACAGCATTGCTCCTGGCCATCACTTCAGCAAGAAGAGTGTCTGAGCTACAAGCACTTACGGCCGTGGAACCCTTCATTATTTTTCATGCTGGCAGGGTTTCCCTCAGGACTAAACCTTCTTTTATGCTAAAGTGGTGTCCCATTTGCCAGCCTTCTTCTCTAATCCTCAAAATAAAGGGGAAAGGATCCTGCATTCCTTGGACGTGCACAGACAGCTCAAATTCTACCCGGATAGGACTAAACCCTTCAGGAAATATGACCAGTTACTACTCAGTTTTGCACCAGGGGCAAGAGAGCAAGGCCATTTCAAAACAGACAGTTTCCAAATGGATAGCACACTGTATCAATTTCTGCTACAAGCACCATGGAAAACCAACCCCTCAGGGGGTCAGAACACATTCCATTAGGGCAGCTACTACCTCTACAGCATTCCTCAGGGGAGTCTCTACCAGGGACATTCTGGAGGCTGCTACCTGGAGTTCTGTACACACATTCACCAAGCATTAACACCTGCCTATATTTTCCAAATCTAGGGTGGGTTTTGCAACTGCAGTCCTGCAGGGCATACTAGCCAGCCCAAACACTTCTTGACTGCCTCCACCCTTTCTACAACTTTGGGAATCAACCCAAGTGTGATGACTGCAATAGTGAAACACAAAGAACATAGTACAGTTGTGTACACTTACCATAAATGTAGATGTTTGAGTGTATTCACTGTCGCAGTCCTGGTTTCCCTCCAGCTCCCTTCTCTCACTCTCTCCTCTCTGTGTATACTACTCACCCCTTGCAGAGGTATTGGTATTGGTATGTACTTTTTACTGGTGGAGATTTTTCCACCATAGCTTAGCTCCCTATTGGGGGGTTCCTGACATTTGGGGCAAGAAAAACTGATGTAATGGTGTTGCGGCTCCCTGTTTTTATACCCCTGACGACTTGACGTCAGACCTGGAGCGACAGCAACCGACACAGAAATACTAAGTCTCTGGTATTCGGTCCGAATGAGGGCTACCTGCAGGCAGATAACCCAAGTATGATGACTGCAACAGTGAATACACTCTAACATCTACATTTATGGTAAGTGTACACAACTGTACATTTTCCCTTACCTTGGCAAGGTACTTTGCAATTATAAGCTGTTTAGTGCCTACGATTAATTTCTCCTTATTAACAAAGAGACTTGAGTGCTTGTATCAGTTTAAGGCTTCCTAGTGCTTTTCAGCAGGTTTTAGACCAAGTGCTAGTCACAGGGACTCGAACCAGAAAGAGCTAGGAATCAGTGTACTCTGCTCTTACTCTCACCAGGATCAGAATATAAGCACAGATTCCAAGCTGTCACTTATAAAGCAGTTATTAAGCTTTCTGGTGACCATCAGTCTCCAGGAAATAATGTAACTGCACTCCTCCTCTCACCAGGAGAAAACAGAAGCACTAATCCCAAGATGACAACTGAGAGGCAGAATGTGGGCTCTCCAGTAACTGGTGGTCTTGTAATAGATGCTTAAAGGTAAGATGAAAAAAATGGTTTATCCTAAACACTGGAGTGTGTGCTAGAGGAATTAAATGTGAAAGTAGGTAACTTAAGTTTTACCTGTCTAAAATGTTAAGTTTTAGTGGAAAGTCACAATTTTAAAAACAGCAAAATAGATTGAAAGGGGATGGTCACTTGTGTATTCTGGTACTATGGAATACAGTAGGATGGCCAATAAATTTAAATAGTTGAAGGGGAGTGATTTCACAAAATGATAATTTTGTGCATACTCACACAAGCCAGTAAAAGCAGAGGAAATGAGATATAAGGGGCAGGCAACTAGAACGACAGTGGTGTTTAAGAACACAACAGTAACCGGATGGGGAAAAAATTTCTGCCGGACTCACAAGAAACAGAGCTGTGGTCTCTCTTCAAGTTTTAATATGCAGTTAAAAGCAGAATACAAGTAAAACACAAGGCAAAGAAAACAAATCACAGTATTCAAAAATAGAAAAAGGCAATAAAGTAATACAAAATACAACAAATAAAAGCAAACTAAACTTTCCCTCACAGCAAAGTGTAGCAGAGTCTGGGTGAGCCTTTCTAGCTTGTGTTTTCAGTGGGAGAACACTGAGGTTTCATAGTGTCTCAAAAAAGCGTCTATATCACGTTATTGAAATCTTACTACGTCAATCACTAAAGGTCGACCTCCAGTGATCGATGTAGTTAAACATGGAATAACACTTAAAAAAAACAAAAAGCAAACAAAAATAAAAACAACTAGCGTAGGCAGGGGGGCTTGCCCCCCTGCACCCCCCCACTTAAATATTCCAATTCCGAGACCGCACTACATTGAGGTAAACAGAAGTCTCCCCCTACGGAGATTAACGTTTACCTGCACGATTTTCTGTGCTTTCGATGTTGTGGTGCTGAATATCAGCTTCGATATTGTCGGCTTTCGACATCGTGAAGTAGACTCTCAAAAAATAGTATGAACTGTTACAGAAGGAATGTATGTCACTGCCTGCAATTTTCCTTATAGTCAGCCTGCTGTCCTTTAAAAGGCAGAATATATAAAGTTTCTCAATCATTTTAAGTTTTTATACACTCATCCTAAATCTTCCCTGGCATCTGTAGCTGTAGTTAGTCATAGTGCTGCTAAACATTTGGTTAATTCCAATCTTTCTCTTTCTGACTAGGGTGAGAAGATTATTGATAAGTATGGGGGGGGGGGGAGTGTATGCTTCTTCAGCTTTGATTTTCAGAATTTTGAATTGTCAGGCTTTTATTTGTTGTATTTTGACAAACAAATTTAAAACCTCACCAATACCTTTCTCTTTCTCTTCCAATAATTGTAATGTCATCTCACCCTCCGTCCACACCAAGCTCCTTGGTGTGGAAATTGACAACCTCCACTTTGACATCCACATTTCTCAAACTATAAAAAAGGTACACAAAAAATGGGCTCCCTATATAGACAAAGAAACTTTCTAACACACCATGCTAAAATCACCCTAGCTCAAACCCACCTTCTATCTACACTACTCTATGTAGCCCCAATTCTCACTCATCTCAGGACATCCGAGCTTGTCAAACTTGAGTCTTGCTATAACAAAATTGCCAAGTTCGCTACAAACTCCCCTTTCAGAAGCCACCATTGCCTACCACTTAGGGAACTCCAGTGACTTGAACCCCCACACCTACTACACTATCACCAACTTATCATAGCCTACAACACCCTAAAACAACCTGACAAAACTCCCGCACTGAAGCAACTGCTGACCAACTACACCCCAAATTGCCCACTCTGCTCCACCAATAAACCAATTCTCACTGTTACCACTGCTAACAACACAGCCGGCAAAGCCTTATTCTCACACACTATAGCTAAAATTTGGAGTAATCTCCCATCACCCATAACTGCTGCAGCTAACTCCAACCAGTTCAAAAACACCCTTAAGGCCCATCTCGTACACTCCTGGCTTTGTCCATGTGTCACATAGTCCAAAACTCTAATCCCTCTATACTATCCCTACCACTATTGTTTTTGCCCAGTTAGCAAGATTTCCTCAAATGCATGACTCCCAAACGTAGAGTTATACACAATGTACTCTCTACCTCTTTGTGCTTTACAAACAGAATGTACATTTGTAAATAGACACAAACTGAATAGTCAGTATGGCTTTCCATCTCTCACTAGACTAGTCAAGTAGAACAAAAACATGTGCCTCACTTTGTATACTATCAGCATGGTAGTCAAATACCATTTTTAATGTATATACTGCTGTGATGTCCTATCTGTCTTGTGGAACGTCTTCTCTTTCTCACTAGATACGAAATGTAGAAGGTCAATAATTTGTATGACTCTTTCTGTCTTTCATCTCTCACTACATAGAAAAATAGTGAATACTGGATGTCTTCCTTCACTTTGTATAATATTTTAAATTTGTACTGCTGTGATGTACTACTTTTTGTATACAAATGATGCTACAATGTCCTTTTTTGTTATGTAACGGAGTTTTTCTCCCTGGGCTTCCGCTGAAAACGGACATCGTCCAGTTGGACTTTCCCGGTTAACAAAAACTAAATAAAATAAAAAATATGTTAAAGCTTATTCTGACTAATTATGAAAGTATGAAGAATGTTTCATCTCTAGCTTCTTCATTGTAAGGGAAACTTTAGTTTCTTCCATTTCACAGGTCACAACTCAGTGTGTGTGTGTGTGACTCCATTGATAGTTCTTCCAGGGCTATGGTACTGTATTGAAGAGGTTTGCTTGGCTGTATTCTCAGGACCGTGTAGATGATGTAAAAAAAAAATTTTAAATTCTCCTTTGGATAAAAATTTAGCTTTTAGTTCCCCTTCTGCAGAGGTTATCAAAATGTGTGATGAAAGAGGTAAGTTGATACAAGGAATATCTTATTTTCAGCCCTCCTTTTCCAGATTTTCTAAGGGATTCTGTAATCTGTAAAGCATTTTCAACAAAAAACAAAATAAGTAGACTCGCCAAAATGCAGATAAGCAGACATTTAAGAAGAAATTGCGAGGGGGTGCTCCAAAAAAAAATTCAAGACCCCCATCAAAACCAAGAACAGTCCAACAGGTCAGAATAACTGTTTAAGGGACCATGTCTCCACCAATGCCACCACCCAGCAGTCAGCTTTCTCTTCCAGAAAGTCTGAATCTCCACTTTTCTCTTTTGGAAACAGTTTCATACAATTGGGTTCTGAAGATATGTCATCAGGGATTACTTATGGCATTGGGAGAAAATCCCTCCTTTCCAGGCGGTAATTTGTCAACCACCAGACCAAACTCCTCTTTTTCCACCCGTCCTTCATCACATGCTGTCTCAGGGAGTGATAGAACCAGTTCTTTCCACCTTCCCAGGTTGTAAAAGGTTTTTATTCATAGTTGTTTTCAGTGCTAAGTAAAGAAGAAGCTTGGAGACCATTTCCGGATTTCTCTTTCTTAAACCTTTTTGTGGTAGTGCCTGCCGCTCGTCTTGTCTTGACTTAATAGACAAGCCTTTATGGGTTCTGTTCAAGCAGCTTTATTATGTCCAGCCACATTATGATCATAGCTATTAACTTAGGTAACTTGTATACAAACTAACTACATTCATTTTCACATGGTTATTCTGTGGCTGCACTTTCAAAATGGCACTAGATACAACATGTGTCCGGTATTTATATGCGCACATTCATCACTTGCTGTGCTTCTTAAAGACACATACACAGTGTGCTGTACATCCTCCTCCTTTTGGAAAATGTGATACAGAGGATATAAATTAACGTGCAAGTGGTAAACTATGTACATATATACAATTATGTCCAAGTCACAGTGCATCTCACACCTGGTCTGGATGTGCGACCAATTGTGTAATGTAAAACTAGGATTCAGGCTTAGCAGCTGGACTCATTTCTTTAGTGTGTTAAACCTCCGAAGTGTTGGGAACAGTCTTAGGACTGGAATCATCAGATGGTACAACATGTTCTGGAACAGAGTCTGAGTGATTCTGGGACTTAGAGTCTATACGCTGCAGTAACAATTATAGTATAGAAAAGAGGTGTCTGCGATTCCTCCAGTACTCCTCACCCTCAAAACCTACAAGGTAGGAACTTGGCTCGGTACAAACACCTGTTATATGTCCAATACGGTTGAAACCTTTCGCTGTTTGTATCCTCACTCTCTCTTCCTTTCAATGGATGAAGAAATCTGCTCAATTTGTCATAACTGGAATTCTGGATAGAACGCTTCTTGAACAATTGGGCTCTGATGGTTCTGTTTTTAGCTTTAGGCCACAATAAACTGGAACTAATGGGCATTGTTATTCTGGTTTGCCTGGATAGAAGTCTCTGACCTGGCAAGCCAAGTATATCGTCACTGAGTACGTTTCTGAAATTAAGTAGATTGAAGAAGATATCAGTATTGTTACGTTTTGACCTTTCAGGTAATTGCGTTGCACTCTGCACTGCATGTTCAGCTAGTCCATTTGATTGTGAATATTCTGGACTGCTAGTAACATGTACAAAGTCCCATTCTCTTGCAGATTTCTGAAATAATTGACTAGTAAATTGAGTACCATTGTCAGAAATAACTTTGTGTGGACTACCATGGACTGAGAAATAATGTTTCAACTTGGTAATAACAGTAGTGGTTGTTAGATTAGGTAGTAAGTCAATCTCAAACCAGTTCAAATAAGAGTCTACCAATACTAAATAATGCTGATTGTTCCACTTGAATATGTCAGTGACAACTGTTGACCAAGGTAGTTCAGGAACTTGACTTAGCTGAAGTGGTTCTCTTTGTAAATGTGGTTTAGTACTATTGCATACTGAACAAGAAGAAATACTCTATCAATTTCTTTCACTAGTGAAGGCCAAAATGCTAGTTCTGTCACCCTTCTTTTGGTAGAGTCGGAACCTGTGTGACCACGATGCAAAATCTGAATATTTTCATATTGTAAGGAAGCAGGAATAACAATTTTAGGACCTTTGGAAATGATCCCATCTTCCATCAACATCTCATCTCTGTAAGGAAAATAAGTTTGCACTTCAGGTGGTACACTAGATTGCTTTCACAGCCATCCAACATTAATGTAGTGGTTGAGCTTTTGCAAAATTGGGTAAGTCTTTGTATGATCTCTCCGCTCATCAAGTCTCGTGGTAGAAAAATTACATACTACCATTACGTCAAAGTCAAAATTCTCTGTGTCAAGCTGTTCTGTTGTATGTCTGGGGGATCTGGATAAGGTATCAGCCAGATAAAGAAGTTTGCTTTTTGTGTCGACCATTTTGAAGTACTTTTGCAATTTGTGCACCATTGTTTGTAATCTTGCTGGAGCAGAATGCGTACGCTTCCTTAGAATGGTAACTAGAAGTTGATTATCAGTTTCAGTTTGAATAGCTCGACCATAGGTACAATCATGAAGCTTTGAAAATGCACGTACTATTGCCAAAAGTTCTTTCTCAATTTGAGCATACTGCATCTCAGTTTGAGTAAGTGGTCTAGATGCATAGGCTACTGGTCTGCCTTCCTGAAGAAAAACTGCTCCAAGACCAAATTTTGAAACATCACAGGAAAGAGTGAGTGGTTTATTGACATCATAGTATCTTAATGTAGGTGGGGTGGCAATTTTCTGTTTAAGGTTTTCAAATGCCTTCTAGTGCTGTTCCAACTAAGACCATGTAACATTTTTGCACGTTAGCTCTCTTAAAGGTGCTGTCAACCCACTGAAGTCAGGTATAAACTTCCCTAGATAGTTGACCATGTCTAGAAAACGTTGTAGAGCTTGAATATTATCTACTGCTGACGTCTCAAGAATAGCTGCTTGCTTAGACAGGTTTGCTGTTAAGCCATTGCTGGCATATAAATGACCTACATACGTAACTTCTGATAGTCTGAATTTGCACTTTAGAGGATTGGGCTTTAAGTTCACTTCATGTGCTCTGTCTAGAACTCGCTTCACCATTGTCTCCAACCAGTAAATCATCTACTATTATGGCACAAGGATTACCTGAAAGAACTTTGCTTCATTGCACACTGGAAGACTTCACTTGCAAAATTTATTCCAAATGGCATCCTTAGGAATCTATATCTGCCAAACGGGGTACCAAAAGTGGTCAGTAATGAGGATTTGTGATCAAGCATCACTTGGCAAAATAAACTTTTTGCACCCAAGACCGAAATAACAGTGGCATTCGGTGTTAGGGCTGCAACCTCTTCGACTGTACACATTGGATGATGTGGTCTCTTTAATGCTTTGTTCAAATCCATTTGGGTCGATACAAATTCTGATTTCGTCTGAGCCTTTCTTGTGGGCTGCTACCATAAACTACACCCATTCAGCTGGTTCTGTAACTGGACACAAGTTACACCTCGTTGCACTACTCTATCCAACTGAGCTTTGATTTTATCTTGCATAGCTATTGGAACTTTTGTTGCTGGTCGGACTACTGGACTGACCTCTGGGCCTAACTTCATAGAATACACAACTGGACGTTTGCCCAACTTGTCATCAAAAACATCGGCATATTTTGAGAAAGTGGCTTCAGACAAATTGGAACTAGGATATGCACTTATACAATTAACTTCTATGGTAAAAGAAAGCAGATTCATTCTCAAACCATCTCTGAGACCCAATAATGACTGCAAAGGTCTTTGAACTACATAAAATAAGTTGTAACAGTTCCTGGCCAAATAACACAAAAGTATTACTGAGCATTCGGTTTGAATTTCTTCACCTCCATAAGCAACAAGTTTCCCACTAACAGCCACATTGAGTTGCTCATTAGCTCTCACCTTAGCAAATGTGTCTACTGATAAAACATTACACTTTGAACCAGTGTCTACTTTGAGCTCAGTGGATTTACCATTGATCTGGACAGTACAAAACACTTCATTCCTTGCCAATAAATTCACTGCATCGACCCTTTCACCAATTACTGATACACCATCTACATCGAAGGTAGACTAGACTGCTGCAATTCTACTTGATCAGTTTGCTTTTTTTGAGTGACTTCTCTTTGTAGCTGTGTGAGGTTTACCTGATTTGCAAAACATTTGAAAATGGTTCCATTTTTTACACTTGTTGGACTGCTGACCAAATGCTAAGCATTTTTCTCTTTTAGACTCATGATTTGCACCACAATTGCGACAGTTAACAATAAAGCTAGGTTTGGGTTTTGTTGACTCACACTTGTACTGCACTGAGCATGTTCCTTTCTTAGAACTTGCTAGAAAACTATGTGGTTTCCCTGGCAAACTAGCAGGGGCTTTGGCTGCCATGTGCTTAGGCCTGCTTCTTTTTGCCACGTGTTGCATGCTTATCTACATTTGCTCTGCAGCCTGCTGAATCACGCTCTTGTCATTTGCAAGCATACTTGTGTGCCTTTCTGTAACTTCATGGATTTGACATATCTCAGTGGCTTGACATATCTCAGTGGCTTTACTCAATGTTAAATCACTCTCACAAGGCAAAATCTTTATGACAGCAGCACTATTAGTACCACATACGACCCTGTCCTTTATCATCTCATCTTTGTCACCAAACCGACACGTTTTAGCATTGTTTTTCAGGTCAGTAATATCAGCTGCAAAAGTTTCCCCCTGGTTTCTGATCTCTTGTGCAAAACAAATGCCTCTCTAATGTAATATTTGTCTGGGGGTTGCACATTTCCCGGAATTTGCGCTTCAAACACTTGGGTTCATCCCTTGATTTAGCCTGTACAATAATATGATGATTTTCACCTTCTCCCTCATATACTGCTGTTGCATGCACAAATGAAGGCTCTCTTTCACTGGCTTCTGACCCAGCTAGGATTAGCAAAATGAATATCCTGGTGGGTGCATCTTTGTCAGAATAAGCTGCTTGTATAAAAATATCTTAGTCTTTATTTATTTATTATTATTTATTTCCAGTTTGATAACCGGAGAAGTCCACTGGGCTCGAAAGCCCGTTTTCAGTGGAGGCCCGGGGAGAAAAGCTCCATGATAATACAATGAAGTAATACATTGCACACAAAAATACAAGCATACATTGATGATAATACATCGAACACAAAAACACAGCAGAAAGAGAGTAAACTAATACATTATTCACAAATACACTCAGAGTTCTAATAGCACAATATTTTAACAATTCTTCAAAGATGAGGTACATTAGGCAGTATACATAAGAAAATCTTGTTTTTATGCAACTATAATGTTAAGTGGAGTAGTAAAGAAGAAGGAAAATATAGAATGAGTTTGAATGCAGGAGCAGGAATGCATTGGAGAAGTGAAGGAGAGGCAAAAAGTTAAAAGGAGAAGAGAGGTCAGGAGGAAGATGGCAGAAAAACAGATAGAGTAGTGATCCTTTTAAGATAGAGACCAGAAGAACTCCTTAAGAAAAAGGCAAAAAGATTCAAAAGTGAGACTAAGCATACAGGATAGTCTTGCTCAAATATTCTCCAGTTCTCTGCAGTATTCTAATCAAATATAAGTGGTGAGGGCTATCAAAATCTGTTCGCCATATTAACACATACCAGTGAAGGATTTTTTTACAAATATGCATGAATACACACACACACATACATATATGCCAGAAATGTATGCCAGTACTTGTAACTTTGCCCAATGACACAACTAGCCTCTGAATGACTGAATTTAGCAAGATACATTTCTTGGGCACTTCAACACTCTCGAAATTGTTGTACAGCAAAAGTCATTTATCATAATTTTAAGAAACATTTCAAATAACTGAACTGTGCAAATGAATTGAGCAGAAGAAGCTCATAGTAAGAAACATTTCGAAGTAACTGCACCTTGCGAATATGCAGCACACGACAAGCAAACTTCCTCAAAATGGCGGCACTTTGCTAGCTAATTGTCTACAGTGCAAGAAACAGTGTAATGGCCGCACTTTGCGAATAGATATACTCAGCACAAGAAACTTTTAGAAATGACGGCATTTGACTGCACTTTATGAAATAGTTGCACTTTGCACCCAATTAAACTCTTTGGAATACATGCACAGTAATAAGCACACACTGTAATCACTTTTACACACTTTGAGATACTTCAAATAACTCTAGTTTTGCCCTTGATACAATACGAAGTCATAGTTATGCCAAAACACAGTACTTTACTAAAAAACATGCAGTCTCCTTGCTTTATTTATGCTAAATGTGCCCTTTTTTTACCCTTGTTATATTCATTTTGCTCATTTAATCTCTTTTCACAGCCATTGTACTTGTGCTTGTTCTACTCTAAACATGCCCATTTTGCTTTAAACACATTCATTTTGCTGTACACATACTCATTTTTCTCTAAACGTACTTGTTTCTTCAGATATCTTAATCTTAAACACTTTGCTTAAGAAATAGACCTTTTTGTGCCCCTTGCGTGTTTAATAATTTGGTTTGTGCCCTTGTAATGCTCCGTTTTATCTCTTTTATAAAGTAAACTGTTCGTGCACATTTTCATTACCTCTAGTTCTTTTCTGGCTCTTTTTCATGCTTGTTTTTCTTAGTTTACCTTCACTGTTATTTCTGCACCTCGTGGCTCCAATTATCAATCTCTGGAATCCTAGTTCTGACACCATGTCACTCGTCTTGTCTCGACATAATAGATGAGTCTTTGTGGGTTCTGTTCAAGCAGCTTTATTATGTACAAACACATTATGATCATAGCTATTAACTTTAACTTAGCTTATATACAAATGGAGTACATTCATTCTCACATGCTTACTCTCTAGCTGCACTTTCAAAGTGGCACTAGATACAACACGTGCCCGGTATTTATGTGTGTACATTCATCACTTACTGTGCTTCTTAAAGACACACACACACTGTGCTCTAAAGTGCCCAAGTTCAAAATGCTATCACTTCACAACCTGTTACCTCTTCTTCCTCATTTAAGTTTCCTGGTAACACAAGATTTTAAAAGATGCATATCATTACATCCATATTCAACCAGATTTCGGGCATCTGTTAAGGTTTTGCGTGTTTTAATCCCATTAGCAGTTCTCTGCCTTACCTTTTGGACTATCCACTGCACCAAGATTGTTCACAAAGTGTCTAGGTCAATTTATAGCTTTTTGCAGGGTACAGGATATCCACATTTTCCATATTTAGAAGACTTGCTTATCTTTGCAGAGCCTTTATTTCAAAGAATCCCTAAATTGGGTGAGAGATCTCTTGCACAAGGTTAGATTGGAAGAGAATGTTCAAGTCTTTTTTGACTCTTTCACACAAAATTGTGCTCCTGGGATGTCAGCTAGGCACCTCAATTCAAAGAGCTTTTCTTCCACATGAAAAAATACAGATTTATTTCTAAAGTTTTTCAATCAGACTTTGGCTACTACAAGAGGATTTTGGGTTTCATGGCATCTATGATTCTCGTAATACCCCTGGTAAGACTCCACAGATACAGTAGTATCTGAAGTCTTTTTGGTCCAGCACTAACATCCTTTCAAGTCCCAGTGCTTGGGTTGGTCAGAAGAGAAATCACCTGGTGGAGATGGCAAATTTCCATGAACCCAGGTCTCGCCTTCTCCCTCCCTGCTTCAAAGTATTTAGTCACCACAGACCCTTCAGACTTTACTTCGGGATCAGTTTCAGGAGGGATAAAAGTGCAAAATGTGTGAGACACCAAGGATAGATGCAAACACGTAAATATAAAAAAATGCTTGCCCTGATCAAGGCACTCAACTCTTTGAATAATTTTTAGTCCCACAGACCTCTTCAAGTTTTTACAGACAATACCATAGTCACGTGGTACATCAAAGGGGAACCAGAATGTACCCCCTTTGCAGACTAGCCATGTTAGCTTGGGATATGGCTTCACAACACAGTCTTACTCTATAGGCATTCTGCAGTCTTAAGAGCAAAGTTGTGTGGCAGACAGGCTGAGCAGGACGAGGTCAGCCCTTCATGAATGGAAGCTAGATCAGGGGGTCTTCCAAGATTTTATCCATTTGTGGGCAGTTCCTCAGGTAGACTTATTTGCTTCCTCTGGGAACAATCAGCTGACACAGTTCTGCTCCAGGACTTCTTGCAAGAAAGCCAGGAATATAAATGCCTTTTCCTTTCATTGGAGAGGAATGTTCTTGAATGCTTTCCACCCTTTCCACTGATATCCAGGGTACTTCTGAAAATAAAGAAGGAATCCCCCAAGATCATTGTGGTTGACTCCCTTCTGGACCAGGCAGCCATGATTCTCAATTCTTTTGGAATGGCCAGGGGCAATTACCACAACCTTCCTTAAAGAATAGAGCTACTTTCACAAGGACAGAGGTGTACACCCCAGCCTCAAGCAACTTTAGCTGACTTCCTGGATGATAGGATCTTAATTCCCTTTAGGCACATATTTACTGAGCATGTCCAGTAGGTATTAATTGAGGCAGAAATGTCTGCTACTAGAACATCACGTATTAACAAATAAAAAAAGTTTTCTAGTTGGTGCCAGCGACATAACCAGCACCCATTCAGGGCTAGTTGTTTTCTAGTTTTACAGTATTTGTGTGAGTTACTAACATATGACCTTTCTTATTCCTCCATTAAGGTTCATTTATTGGCTATTTCAGCATGTCTGTGCATGGATCCTTCTCTTTCAACGCATTCTCGTGTCAATGTTTTTGAAAGGGATTTTGCATAAGAGGTTTCCAAGAAAACCCGTGTTCCCTTCTTGGGATCTTAATTTAGTGATAAAGAAGCTAACACTTAATTTGATCTACATAATCTGTCTGACTTGAGGTTCTTAACATGGAAAACTGTTTTACTGATTACTCTGACCTCTGCAAGAAGAGTACCTGTGTTGCAAGGTCTTATGAGTCAAACCTATCTCATTTTCCACAGAGAAAGGGTTTCTTTGAGAATTAATCCTCCTTTTATGCCTAAAGTGGTATCCAAGTTTACTTCAAGCCAATCTGTCAGTCTCCCCATTTTCTTTCCTAAACCTAAGCATGAGAGACAAAGGATACTCTGTACCTTAGATGTCCCCAGACAGTTCTGGTATTATCTCAACAGAACTAAATCTTTCAGATCTACAGATCAGTTGTTCATTTCATGTGAAGGTAAGAAGGGAGAACCTCTGTCAAAGCTATTTCCAAATGGTTGTTTCAGGCTATTACCTTTGTTATTCTCAGTACAACAAAACTATTCCAGGTAGGCTAAAGACCTGGTCTATTAGGACCTTGGTTTCATCTATGGCTTTTTGGAAAGGGTTGGATTCCAGATGTATTCTAGAAGCAACAACTTGGTCATCTATACACACACACACACACACACACACACACACACACACACACACACACACACACACACACACACACACACACACAAGGTATTTACAAGTGTAATTCCTTTTCTAGGTCTAGATCAGGCTTTACTAGGACTATTCTCCGGGGGCTCTTGGACTCTTCCCCTTTCATCTCCTAGTTGTAGTAAGCTACAGTGTTCTGCTTGTATAGCTAAGGCTACTGCAGTAGTGATCAATATGATGAACATAGTGCAGTTGTGTAACTAAACTTACCATAACACTAGATGTTTGAATGATCACTGATGCAGTGGCCACTGCCTACCTTTACCAACCTTATTTTTTGTTAGTTGTTTATACCAGGGAGTGAATACTTTCAGGGCAAAGCCTCCCTGTCTTTTTAGTCAGCTCAGATTGAGCTGACTGATGGTTTGGGCACATGGAAGGTGCCCTGGAGCTTTAGAAGCTGGCCAGCTGTTGTATCCTTGGCAGGATACAACCCCTTATAGCTAAGACTACTGCAGCAGAGATAATTCGAACATCTACTTTTGTGACAAGTTTACTTGCACAACTGTACTTTCACCAAAAAATAGTGTAATGATCCTAGCTCATTGAGTTCTAGCTTGGGTAAGGTGGGGCTTGTTTCACTGCAGGACCCTTTGTAATGCTTGGGAGGGAGATTTGCTTGGTCGGATTGGATAAATAGTTTGCTGTTGCTTATAAGTTGATGACATGCGGTTTGATAATAGAGAATATATTTGTGTATTTTGCTAAATAGATATATATATATATATATATATATATATATATATATATATATATATATATGTGTGTGTGTGTGTGTGTGTGTCAAAGTCAAAGAAAACTTTGTCATTCAGAACTACACCACAGTGTAGTTGAACAAAATTACAATGCTTCATTCCCAGTGCGAAAACATGCATACAGAGAAGAAGAATAAAAAAGCATAAAATAAAAGTAAAAATAAAATAGTAACATGATGACTAGACACACTACCTATAAATAGAATTGAGTAATAACATGTGCATGATCTTATTTAATATAAGAACTGAGCAGCATATGAAAAGGTCAGCATGAATATTGCACAGTGCGATTTATATTGCGCTTCATAGAGTCCTACGGTAAGGTAAGGTGTGAACCAGCATTAAATATGCACATCAGTTAGTTATTGCACATGAAAAAGCTTAATAGTTATAGTGCAACAAAGCCTGGATATATAAAGATCTGTACAGTTAAATAAATAGCATAACGATGTGGTAGTAGGGGAAGTATGCATTGCCAGTCTTCTGGCTCGTTTTTCACAAAGGTTCAGTAGTCTGATGATGAGAGGAAAGAAACTGTTAAGTCTGGAGGTCCTTCAGTACATACTTCTGTATCTCCTACCTGAGGAGAGGCGGGAAAACGGTTTACTATCAAAAGTGCGAACGGCACTCCGTCGACTGTCATATACTCGAACATGGAAGGTCGTAATCGGTAATGTCGAAGACAAAATACTCAATCTAGGAATGGTTTTAACATGGGTCGAGGTAGGGGAGATGTTTGTAGTTCGGAATAATACTGAACACCTACCTCGACCCATGTTAAACCATTCCTAGATTGATTATTTTGCCTTCGACATTACCGATTACGACCTTCCATGTTCGAGTATATGACAGTCGACGGAGTGCCGTTTGCACCTTCGATAGTAAACCGGGAAAACATACTGTTTGCAGGATGCGAAGGATCATTGGATATCTTCCAGCTGTACTGATCCAGCGTGATTCATGTAGGAATTCCAGAGGTGCAAGAAAGGAACCAATGATTTTATCTGCTGCTCTTACAACTTGCCTAAGAGCTTTGCGATCAGAGATCTTGCAGGCCCCATACCAGACAGTGATGTTATTGGTAAGGACGCTTTCGATGGTACCCCTGTAAAAAGTTTGGAGGATGGTCTTCGATAGTTTTGCCTTCCTCAAGTTTCCTCAGGAAGTGCAATCGTTGCTGAGCTTTTTTGACCGTGTAAGATGCATGGACTGACCAGGACAGGTCCTCAGTGATATGTACTCCCAGAACATTTGTACTTTTGATCCTTTCCACTGTCATCCTTTTCATCTCTAGAGGTTGGTGTTGTTCTTGAGACCTTCTGGAATCCACAATCAGTTCTTTAGTCTTGCTGACATTCAGCACTAAGTTGTTTTTGTCACACCAGCCAAACAGTTGTTCAATCTCATTCCTGTAGGCCGTCTCCTCTCTGTCTCTGAACAGAACTAGGACCATTGGTGTCATCCGTGAATTTGATGATTTTATTGGGATCATGTCTGGCCACGCAGTTATGTCTCAGCAAGGTGAATAGGAGAGGACTTACGACGCACCCCTGTGGTATTCCTGTATTCAGGGTTATGCTTTTGGAGCTGTTGTTGCCCACACAAACCCTTTGAGGCCTTTCCTTGAGGAAGCTTAGAATCCAGATACAGAAGTGGAAGTTGATGCCCAGCTGTAGTAGTTTCATTATCAGATTCTGAGGGATGACAGTATTGAAGGCAGAACTGAAGTCTATGAATAGTAGTCTTGCATAGCAGTTCTTGCCTTCCAAATGAATCAAAGTTTCATGGGCTGCCAGGGCGATGGCATCTCCTGTACACCTGTTCGTCCTGTATGCAAACTGCAACGTGTCCAGAGTCGCTGGTATGCTTGAGGCTGTGTAATTTTTAACCAGCCTCTCAAATCATTTCATCACTGTCAAGGTTAAAGCCACTGGGTGATAGTCATTTACAGTTGTTGGTTGTGGTTTCTTGAGTAAGGGAATGCTTGTCATCTTCTTGAAGCATTTTGGTACACTGGCTAGTTGTAGAGAAGTATTGAAGATGTCCATGAGTACTGCTGCCAGACCTTTCTCACATTCCCATATTACCCTACCCATGATGTTATCTGAGCTAGCTGCTTTCCTTAGTTTTACCAATTTCAAGGTTCTGATGACATCAGTTGTGTTCAGGCTCAGCACTTGTCAACAGGTAGTTTATTTGCCACCGTTTTGTTATCTGCATCAAACCTGCGGAAGAAGATGTTCATTTGGATTAAAAATTCAGTGCTGTCATCGCATGAGGCTGATACAGGTTTGTAGTCAGTGATGGTTTGTATGCCCCTCCATAGTCATCTGGTGTCCCTCTGGTCGCTAAAGTGGCTTTGGACCTTCCTGCCATAGGTTCTGTTTGCATCCTTAATACCTTTGTTCATTTTGGCTCTGGCAACCCTTAGAGCATCCATGTTGTTTGATCTGAATGCTGCGTTCCTAGCTTTTACGAGCTTGTACATCTCACTGGTTAGCCATGGCTTTTGGTGTGCCCGTATGGTGATGCACTTGGTGGTTGTTACATCATCCAAACATTTTAAGATGTAGTCAGTTACTGACTCTGTGTTTGTATCCAGATCAATGTAGTCGTCTATCATGGCTGCCTCTTTGAACACTGACCAGTCCGTGCACTCATATCAGTCTTTCATAGCCTTATTTGTGTTCTAGTTGTTTTGCTGGTTTTCAGTAATAATTTATGTGTCGGAATCAGCATGATGGCTAGGTGGTCAGAGTAATCTAGATATGGATAAGGTGCTGCTTTATATGCTTGCTTAATGTTGGTATATACCTTATTCAGTGTATTTACACCTCTCATGGCAAAGTCCACACATTGGTGGTAATACTGACTTTAAGATGGCCTGGTTAAAGTCCCCTGCATTTACTATTGCAAACTCTGACTTGCTGTTCTGAACATCACTTTTAGACTGATAAGAGAGTAGAAAGTGCTTCATTGGTGTTTGTATTGGGTGGAATGTAGACTGCCATAATACATATTACATTTAACTCTCTAGGCAAGTAAAAGGGTCTTCATTTTAAGGACAGAAATTTAATGTTCTCCAAGCAGAAAGAGTTAACCATTTCACAGTTACTACACCAACTGTTATTTGCATATATACACACATACCCTCCGCGAGACTTGCCACAGAGTGATTTAATTCTGTCTGCTCTGAATATTGTCATGCCCTCTACATTTACTATGCTTTCAGTGATATTAGGATTAAGCTAGTTTTCAGTAAACACAAATAGATTGCTGTTTCTCACATTGTTGTGCGAAGAGTGTGTCAGTCTTAAGTAATCCATCTTGCTTTCAAGTTGAGCGTACATTTGCCAGCAGAATGGAAGGCAGTGCAGGCCTGTGAGGGTTAAATTTTAATCTGGCTGAAATTCCTGCTCTGGTGCCTCTTTTTCTCAATCTGCTGCATCATTTCCTTTTTAAGTGTCTGCCAGGAGCCATTAACATATGATTAGCCAGATGTTTACATTCCTGTTCATGATCCAACCAAATACCAAGCTGTACAGGCACCTCTGTAAACAGCTGATCAAACAAGCAGCACTGTGAGATTTTAGATCCAGTTTCTAATAGTTCCACTGCATTGTAGCTTAATGTAACTTTGTTTCCTTCTTGTGTAGCTGATTTTTCCTGAAGTTTCTGGTGAAAAGAAGACAAATAATGTACTTTCCTGATGGGATCCGAAGCAGCCACTGCCATACACGGCACTGCCGTGTGTGTGTATGTGTTTTAAATGTCCTGGCTGGAAGTGTTTGCATCCAAATATTGACAACTTTGAATGTTCCAGTGACGTTAAAATTAAAGTTTTTCATATACAAATAAGAAAAAGGTATATGTTCCTAAAACTGAAGGGGAAGGTGTGTTCAGAAAAATATTGCTCTAATGAAATGTGTTCACAGCAGCAGTACACTAGTAAAAACTTAGAATAAATATGCCAGTGAAGGTTGCCTTGGAACAGTTATGAACAATGCGAGTTCTATCATTCAAAGGTGTGTTCAGAAGCTAGAAGGGACATTTAGTTAAAAGGAATCAAGTTCTAGTAGTAGAATATGGAGACTACTTTAGACCATTTATTAAAAAATTCTTTGTGCTAGTGAGTCTGAGAACTTAAAGGAGAGAAAGCCAGTGGTCCACAACATGACTAAGCTGAGGTCTCTAGAAGCCTTGCGTCAGTCAAATTATTTTGAGTATATTCTATAACACTAGTTTTAAATAAAATGGAAGAGATATGTGGCCATATAAAAATGATAAAGAGGAAAAGGGCGAGCAAGGGGGAGGGGGTAAGATAAGGCCAGATTTAATAAAATTCTGTAAAAACAAACAAAGGATCAAAAAATAGAAAATAAGGTTCACCATGTTGAAAAAGCATAGGCTGTCTTTCTAGTCATAGTACAAAGTAATAAAGATAGGGCTTTTAGAACAGATTATCTAAAAACAGAGTCAAAGACTTATCAAAATTTAGTTGATGTGTGTTTTCTGTGCCATTCAATTCAAGCCATATAGGAAAGGGATAAAGGCATCAGCTGTGGTACGCTGGCAGGCTAATAATCACCCATAATCTCAAAAACAATAGATAACTTGCCTCTTTGCCTTGGCCCTAATAACAGCAGTCTTTGAAAAGGACATCTGCCACCCAATAACAAATTTAGTTTTGGGACAAAGTTCCAAGAGGAAGGCAAGACATGCCCACATTTTGGAATAAAACTAAACCATAAAAACATCTAAGAAAATCCAAAAAAAGAAAGAAAATGGTTGGATTATAGTTGGGGAAAAACAAAAATGAAAAATCTAAACCCAGCCATTTATTTTTGTATTTATTGTCATTTGTTTTATCGAGAAAATCTGACTCTGCCTAGAAGACCCATTTTCAGTAGTAGCCTAGGGAGAAGCGCTCCATGTATGAAAACATTCAATATATTTGAGACAGTAAAAACATTTATAGTTCACAATCCATGATACAAAATAAGATACATTCCATAGAGATCTTTAAACAACAGTAGTAGTAATACATGAGGATGAAGAGCGAGTTACTTATGAGTATGGAAATGCAGATTGGAAAGTATAGTTATTTATTAGCAGAAATGAAGGAAGATGAAGAAGGTATTAAGAGATTAGCCAGGAGTGTAGACTGTCCAAAGACTAACATAAAGAATCTGAAGGAACCACTGTCAAGAGTCACCAGTCAAGTGTGTACCAAGAAAGACACAGACTAGTCAAATTAATAGAATCCCAATCTCAAGAATTGGCTGGAAGACTGGGTAAAAAAAATAAACCAGAACCATACAGTAGAAGTCAAATCAGCCAAGCAGTTCCCCTCAGTAAGGGAGTGATAATCAAAAGTGAGTTTTCCTCTAACAGGGCAGTCAGCAGTTTGTAATTAAATCCACAACTTGTAGTCGGATATCAGAAGCAGTAACCCAATACTAATGCAAACAAGAGCTAATGAAAACTGAATGGCCCTTAAAAATGTACAAGTAAAATGCACATCATGCATATTAAAAGAAGCTTACTAAAAATGGACTGTGTGTGGCTGTATAGAGTAAAACCCTGCCAAAAAAAGAGAATAAAATGAAACTGTGACAAAAGTTTATGCATTAAGCCTGCTGAGTGCTAATAGTAAAAAAAAAAAAACGCTGTTAAGACGAAAAATAATTTGAAAGAAATCTTAAAGAAGCAGTATGACCAAATGGTTAAAAAGTTGAAAAAATTAAAAATGAAGTGTCATGAAAGAAAGAGCTTCTACCAGTAAGCGTAAGGAGAGAAAAAAGATGCAGCAAAAAATATCACATATTCAGCAAGACATAAGCCAGTTATTAGAAAGGTACCATTACCCACCACACACACACACACACACACACACACACACACACACACACACACACACACACACACACACACGTAGTAAAGAGAATGTGAGAAGGATACCAAAAGTAAGTTCATACCTACCAGTTTGAGTAAAAAAAAAAAAACTTTAGTCAGTATTGTCAGTTAGACCCACAGGATGCTGAAAGCTTTCTAACACTAGATGATGGAATTATATGCTGCTGAACTATATTTAAAAAGCATGCAACAAAACTACTTGTAAGTCAACAAATTAAGGTAAAGAGACTAAATTTGTCATACTTTGTTTAAAAGTGGGAAGAGAGGGCATATAACTAAATACTATAAAGAAGGCATCAGAACTGAACTTTCTAAGAAGGCAGGTGGAGGTGAGGAGGCTGAATCAGCCTTCAGTCATTGTGCCACCACAAAGTTGATGAAGTATATAGTTAAGATGGGGGGATAAGTGCTACAGGCTTACTCAATTCTGTGAGTGTGATCACACTGTTATAAGGCTAGTACATTACCTGGTTGCCCAAGTGGAAGTACAAAACCAGTTAGGGAAGTCCTGCTGTCAGAAGCCATGATGCCGTTTTATAGTCATGGTGACATTATTGAAAAATATTTATTTTTTTAAAGCTCTCTGGTAGCAGTGTGAAGAGAATAACAGCAAATAACTTTGTACGAACTCTTGAGTTACTCAAGTCAACATAGTACAGCAGTCTACAAGGTAAAGCTTACCCCACCCAATCTGAAGTTGAGGTAGGCTAAAGAGACCCTATGTCCTGGAATTACTGTAGAGTGTTCAGTTCAAACCAAAGTCTAGATAAATGTCTATAGAAAGGGAGGCTATTGCCTATTTAACACAGGGGTGCCTGGAAATGGTATATGGTATTGATTGTCCAGAGAGGAGACTAGGTCCAGAGAGCCTGATAGTGTCAAGTCCACCAAGTGAAAGGGTGGTGAATCTTGAAAAACTACAGAGGAAATATGAGGTTCAAAATAAGAGGCTTTTGTGAAGACTCTCTAAAATTTAAACCACAAGCTAAGAATAAGGTAGATAATAGTGAAAAAAACACAGAGGGAGTGTATAGCTTCAGGGAGGAGGATAGCTGTGGAAGATCCCTGAGAATATTGGAGTGAGATACTTTTTCTTATGGAAGAGTGGAACTTGGAGGTACCTCTGCCTGCCATGTTTGGGAAAGAAGCAAGACCCTCCACCTCCCAAGGCCTCCCAGTCTGTCTGACTTCCTGATAGATTAAGTTTTAAACTGGGAAGATGAAACCTTAAGCCATGTGAGAGAAAACAATTCCAGGATAGTGGAAGGAGGTATTGCTGGAGGAGCCCCACCAGTTTTACCTCTATTTTAAATTGGAGAATGATGTCATATAGAGGGTAGCTAATAAAAAAAGGAAGGATCATTTGACAGCTGCTGGTAATCAAGCTGTTTAGACAAATGATTATGAAAATGGCTTTTAACCATGTCTTGAGAGGAAGAGGCCTTAACAGATTTACTGGTCAGGTGTTATAAATGACACTGAAAACTTCTGTGGTGGGTGCCCTGAGCATCAGTGGATGGGACTCTAACCCTGGTGTTTGGAGTCCTGTGATTCCTATGCCAGTAATTGAAGTTCTATTCAAAAGGGTCATAATGGACATTGTGGGGTCCATTGTTAAAACCTAGCAGTGGACACCAATACATACTGGTGGTGCCAGACTTTGCCACTCAGTTCCCTGAAGGTGCCCCTCTCATGAATCCTAATTTCAAGGCAGTGGCCACGGAATTTAATTCTGCTGAATTTTTGGTGGGGCGGGATAACCAAGTAAATTCTGACAGACTAGGGGACATCGTTTGCCAAACATTCTACAAGACTTTTTCGTACTCTAGTGGTTAAACACCTAAACCGTGCATCATCCCCAGAGGGTTGGGTTAATGGAACAGTTAACTGAACTTTGAAATTAATTTTGAAAAAAAAAAAAATTAAAGAAAGAAAGGACTGAGACCAGTTTTTACCTTAAAGTTTTCAGTTCATGAGGGTCCCCTAAGCTTCCACAGGATTTATCCCTTTTTAAATTATTGTATGTCATGAGGCTGCACTGATTCTTAGATATAGTGAAAGAAACATGGAAAAAGAGAAAGGCACCTTTTTATAAGTGTTGTTCAGGTAAGGTCATGATGCCCATAGTGTGTGAACATGTGGAAAGAGCTCAGGCAAGCCAGAGGCAAGTGTATAAGAATGCCTGGATAGGGAGTTTCAGATGTTAGACCAAGCTTTTGTTCTGGTCCTCATATGCAAAAAATCAAATTCCTCGCTAAATAACTAGAACACTGCAAGATCACAGAGCTAATAAGTTAGGTAAACTACAGAGTCAGGCAAGTAGGAAAGAGGCATGCTGAGTAAATCTGTTATCTAAATGTTATGAAACCATGGAGGAAAGTACAAGCAAGCAAAGTGTACATGATGTCCAAAGGCTGAGACTGTGGAAAAAATGTGTGCTTATTCCTCCCTTAGTAGTAGTAATAGATGAAACCCTTTCTAAGCCTCAAAACCAGGATTTTCAGGAGTTTCTTCTGATAAATAGACTTATTTTCAGAACTGCCAGGAGGAATCTCTCTTACTAAGCATTATAAATAGACAGTCCCTGTAGAAAAGGCCACCTTAAGGCCCTATCAGATAACAGAAGCTCAGTAATCAGAGAACATGAAAAAAGATGTTGAAGTCAGGGGTTATTGAAGAAATCTCTTGTAAACTGGACATTATTACTAAATATCTCCAGTTTGACAGCTATTTTATGACTAGGGTAATTAAGGTAGCTGGTGCAGAGATTGGGGAAAGGAAGTATTCAGTCCAGCTTAGTAACTGATGAGGCCAAAGAGAAAGTGGTATTCTCCACAGCTGATAGTTTGTCCATTCAGGAGACTGCAATTCAGGAGACTGCAGCCTCCAAGGCTGTACTTAATTTACGAAAGTAAGCTGGTCTCGTAATGCTTCTAAATGCAACATAAGGATGACTGAGGTGTGTATGATTGTAAGAGGTATGGTAAAGCTTCAAAAGGGAAGGGAAGAAGTCTTTAGGTATTTTCCCATCCCTCAATCTAAGAAACAAGTAATAGTTTTTTCAGTGGTTGACCAGATAATACCAGATATTTAACAGTCTGCCGCCACAGAGTGCCTCCTTACCAGACTCAGTAAGCATAAGTTGCCAGGTCAAGTCAAGTGGACCTAAGAAGCCTGAGAGGTTTTCCATAGGCTCAAACGGCCTATGTGCAGAGCCAGTGCTGGTGTCCTCTGATTTCTCTTGGTCCTTTATTGCCTTTACTAGTGCCGTGATGGGGGAGTCATCTGTAGCATAATGTGGTGGTTGTACTGGAAATCTACCCAAGAGCTAAGTCAAAAGGGCCAAAACAGGGAACTCTGGCATTGTGATGCTAATTTGGGCCAAATGGGGAGTGCTTACATAGCATAAGAATATCAAGAAGGTTGCTGTTTGGGATAAGTCAGTAAAAAGCAGTGGTCCCTTAAAAGCAGCATGCCCTAGTTTCCAGCTGAGAGAATTAGTACCAAGTTTCTCCTGTTTAAGGAGAAAACAGGTTAAAGATGGCAGAAATCATTGGGAATTCTAGAAGAGTCTGGGGCCGCTTGTGTTCCTGAAGTTGTTTGTGGTGAAGAAAGACTTTCCAAGGCTGCTGCAATTGGTTATGAGGCAAGAGTGTCTGATAAAGGGGCTGTATATACTGGTGCGCGCGCACACACACATGCAACTAAGCAACTTTACTTCTTAAGTAAACCCATATACTTCTGGCATGAGGTTAGCATGCTCACTGAAAGCAAATTGTCTCAAAATCCTAACTAATCAAATACTCACCTGCTCTTGACTTTGTCAGAAAATTTAGCCACCCTCCCCAAACTGTCAATATCATCTCCACTTCCCTTACTTAGAGGCCCCTCCCCTCACCCCTCTTTCTTCTTCGTCACATAAAGAAATCTAGTAACGTACTTGAAGACATGCCGGCAGACCCCCCCCCCCCCACCCAGTTCACACCATATTTTTAAAACCTTGGTTTATCTACAACTGCAGAGAATTTCTAACCCAGCCTCATCACATCTTTAACCTTTGCCTGACACAAAATATAATGCCAGACTTCTATGAATCTGCACTTATTACCCTCCTGCCCAAACAATCTAAACCTCAAAACATTTCTGACTTTTGTCCTATTTCCATCCTACCTACTGTTGGCAAGGTGCTAGAAAAAAAAAACATTTATATCCAACTTTCATGCTACATTCAACAATATTATCTTCTTATCTTAAAACAACATTAATTCTGAACAGGTTGTAGTGCCAGTGATGACACTTTGGTGCCTAGCTGACGACATTCTCCTCAACCGGGATACATTTTGTTGACCTCACAAAAGCATTTGACCTAATCAACCAACAACTTCTTCTCTCATCAGAACATTGGCATTTGTAACTCATCCATCACTTGGTTCCAAGATTTCTTGTCAAACAGATTCTTAAAAGTTAAATTAGGCTCTTCCTTTCCTCAGCCCACACCTTTTTCAGTGGATGTACCATAGGATTCTATCCTATCTCCCCTTCTCTTTAATTTTATCATTAATAAACTACCTCATGATTTTCCTACTGCATAATTCATCATCTGTACTGATGACATGGCCATCTTTAGCTCCAGCCACAACTCTGCAATCGAAACACAACTGCATATAGACCTAATATCCCTAAATTCTGGCTTATTAACCACAAACCAATACTTAATCGCCACAAAAACAAAAAGCTTGATATTTAGCACCACCCAGAAACTTAAAAAAAAATCACACATAGCTTAATATTGGCTCGCTGTTGAAATGTCACCACTTGAAATGCCAGGTGCCGAAAAGCTTAAAAAAAAAAAAGACCAAAAACACGGGAGAAGAGCAAATTTCATCTCAGACCTAGTGTATCTAACTTGTTCTTTTGACCATTCATTCTCCACGTTTCAGGACTCACTGTAGTTGGTACTGACATTTCAAATGGTTACCCTTAATATCAGTACCCTCTGTGACACACCAGTAGAAACAACCAACTGCTTCAAATATCTGAGTTTGTGCCTAGACTAGTCACTTACATTTCATACCTATATTGAGAAATCAAAGACAAAGTTCGTTCACTTCTTTTCTGGGCTACGAAAATGTCACCCTGCCTGTCCAGTCCAGCCCAGCCAGAGCAGCTGTAGGCAAAGGAGTCGTCCTGGGCCTGTCTTGAGTATGCACTACCCAGAATAGCCTCGGCTTCTAAGAAGAATTTCTGAACACCACAGACCATTAAAAATAAACTCTATCACTTCATTGCAAAGTCACCCTGTCATCAGCACCACTGCATTACCCTCTAGAAAGCCAGATAGCTTAAAGTGCAGCACAGAGTAGACCTGCTACTAGGCTATGTCGTCTTCATAATTATCCGTCCTAACTTATTCCCACCACTAGCTGCCAAACTTTATACCATATACACAGTGCAGCCTCAGATACTTATCCAAAACCAAGGGTGGGATGAAGGAGGCAGTCACCCTGGGTGCAGGGTGTTAGTAGTAGCGATCTGGAGATAGTTCAATACCAGTACTTATTTCTGTACTCACATTTCTGAATGCCAGTGCAGAAATAAATTTCAGTGTTACTTTTCCACAGGACTGATCCATGTGTGTGGCATAAGTTGTAGTAAGCCGCTTGCTGCAATTTTAAAAGAATTCCTTTATTTATTTATTTTTTGCTCCTCAGCTGAATTGAGACAAAATGTAGTAAATCTTCCAACTGCTGTGGTGAAACTGCCAAATCAAAAACAAAAACACAAACTGCGACAGATGAAACACCAAGGCTAATGCTGAGTATCCAATAGCTGAATAAATGTAACTGGTAATCTTGTCCACAAAAAACATCAGATATCCGTTTTAAAATAAATTTAATAACTTCTGTTTAAAAGAAAAAAGAAAATAATAAGTCCCTTGCTGCTCACAGACGATAAGCGCTTTCGAAATAATCTTCATCAGATCGTGATAAGGAACGGAACATCCTTTACTTTTATAAAAAAAAAATTATACTTAATCAACCAATGCTAACTTGTGCATTTCTGGTTATCCAATGAGTTATCTTGTTTTCCCATCTTGTTTTAGATGTTCAAGACCAATAAGGGTTTTGTATTATTGACACACCCATAAATCAATAAGGGTTTCGTATTATTGACACACCCATTAACCAGTAAGGGTTTCGTATTATTGACACACCCATAATCAATAAGGGTTTCGTAAACAGCTTATGGGTATGTCAATAATACGAAACCCTTACTGATCTTATTGACTACATTATTTCTGTAGAAAGGGCTACCATTTTGTCATGTGCCAAGTAGTGTGAAACACACACAGGTTGATGACCAATGTGTCTGCACAGCAGCACGGCCCATGATTCCAGCATCTAGCATTCAAGTCATCTGTAATACTGCCTCTTGTGTGGAGAAATTGCATAGACCCATTTAGTTGGTAAATGCTAGTGTTGTGCATATCAGACACATGCAGAGCCAAAAACATTGTGAATATTTCATCGAGACACACACACACACACACACGTCCACCATGTTCCCAGTGTGTTTCATTTGATGTTTGATATGCACTGAATCCTTAATTGATAGTTTCTATCCAGAACTCATTCAGCATAAGTCAGTTGTAATACAACACTGGCCACTCACAAACGTGAAACATCTTAGAACACATTTGGTCAACTGAAGCCTGTTTTTACTGTGTAGATATATCTTGGGAGGGCACTGCCTTTGCAAAATGTCTGTTACTTACTGAATGCTACATAATATGATTGTCCGGAATTTGTGCAAATGTTTTTTCCTTCCTGGGGAAACTCTTGACCTGCTAAGGCAGCCCCTGTCACAGACAGTTCGCCAGCCTCAGCCAGTGATGACAGTGTGGCTGAAAGGTAGTGATCTGCAGTCACATCACAACCCTGCAGAAAGCAACAAGCACAGTTCATGACAGTAATGTCTAGTCCAGCTCTGTGAGCCTGCAATGAGCACACAGTGCAACAGCACTCCGAATAAGTAGTGTGATTTATGCAGTATTAGATCTGATGTTGTCTTGTACAGCTGTCTCAACTTATAAAAGGTTGTCAGTTAGTCAAGAAAGAAATTCCTGAATCTAGCAGTGGCCACAAGTCAGGTTCCTAAGCTGTCAAACTTCAAATCAGACATCTTCCTTGTCATCTAAGCTGTATCCTATCTGGATCCTTACTCTGACTCCTTCCGTACTAGTGGAACCTAGGTTTTCTCAACTGCTAACTTTTCCTTCACTCCAATTTCCTACTCTTCCATTAGAAAGACCTTTTTATAGGTTATCTAGACCTCCATTGATGGCCTCTTCTTTCTGGTCCATATGGTCTTCGAGGCGTCTCTCTGAGACTGATGTGGAGATTGACTCAGATCAAGATGGGGGTTCTTTCCATTCTGGGGTACAAAGACCAGGGTCTTCCACTTAGTTTCTCCTTCTCTAATCTGACCTTAGAAGGAGGCGATACTGAATCCAAGTGCTTCCTACAATGTCCCTTTGTCAGAGCTGGTAGACTGGACATAGTCAACCCCAAAAGTGTCTCTCATTCACTTGACTTTGATGGCAGGAGATCTCAGAAAGGGGTCCAAGAGCTGATAGATCAGCTTTGAGGTGTTGGAGTTGGTCAGCCTGGTGACTGTCAGATCATTCCTTCCCTCTGCATTTCAGTGTTTGATAACTTGGCCCTAGCGTCTGCTTTGGATCCCAGTCAGACTGCATCCTGTGAAGATCTCTTATCTGAATACACTGATCCAAAGAGAGGTTATTCAGGACCACCTTCAAAACATATGAGAGTGCTCTCTTCTTAAGAAAAAAAGAGGTGAATCTTCTTCATTCAAATCCATCCCAACCCTCTCTGGCATTTGCTCTGTCAGATCAGTATCATCCTATCCCTTTAGTGCAGACAGCTCCAACAAACCTCAGTAGAGGTCATAGGGTGAGCTACCTCTGGATTACCTTGCACATTAGGAAGATTCTGTGGGACTTGACCAAAGGGTTATCATGACAGCATATTGCCACAAAATGTTGGATTTGCATTTGGTAACCATTTGCTCCATTGCAGATGTGTCTATGCGGGTTTGCTTCTAAATTTAGAAGTTTCAAAACTTCAAATTTCTTATGGTCGAGACCATAAGATCAAAGTTTTGAAACTTTGAAATGTAAATAAATAAAAAAATAAAATAAAACTTTTTTTATGTTTTTGCAGAGGGGCAAGCCCCCTGCACCCCCACACCCCTTGCTAATTAAATATAACAACTCCAAGATTGCACTACAGCGAGGAAAATGGTAAATATACCATTATGTGCTGTACGGCGATGTCCATTTAAATGGTTCAGAGTTTCAAAACTTTGATCTTATGGTCTCGACCATAAGGAATTTGAAGTTTTGAAACTTGGAAATTTAGAAATAGACCCATCTATGCACCTATTGTCCAACTCAGCAGATGGCACATCTAGGGCAACAGGCAATAGCATTGCCATACCTGAATGCATCTCTCTGGTTTTGCTGAGCAACTTCATAATACCCTTTTTTTAATGCTCCTTTTGATGAGTTCACCCAATTTGGCATAAGATTAAAGATGCCAGAACACTGTCTGTTACGGGCATCCGCTTCTACACACCACAAAGGTCCTTTTCTTAAAACCAAAAGGATGGGAAGCAATTATGATTCCAAAAGTCTCGGTTTGTGCAGGATATTTCTGGAGATGGTCCTTTCCCAGGGACAGAGGGGGGAACAGCAGTGGGTGTTGCACCAAAGGCAGAAGTGGCCCAGAGTACCAAGGGCTTTGAGACCTATTCGCCAACAAACTTTTCCAGTGCTCCTGAAAGTTTGACAGACTGCCACATTTTGAAGGCATTTAAGGGGGCACTTATCTCTGCACCCCTCACATTTGTTCAGCCATCACTCTCGATTTGTGGGTGCTGAGAGTAGTAACCAGAGATTACTATATTCTCTTTCTGTTCTTCCAAAACTGTCACAAAGAAGCCTTCCTCATATTCCACCCCTGCAGAGAAAGACAAATTCCCAAGAGATTTCAAGGCTGCTAGACAAACAAGTCATCCAAGAGGTCCCATCTAAACAGTAAGGATCCAGAGTCTACTTAGAATTCTTTTTGGTTCTGAAGAAAACAGGGGACCTCAGGCCTGTTCTGGATTCATACCAGTTTATAAAATGGACTACTTTACAAATAGTTACAGTTCTGTCTGTATTACCTCTTCTGAGGAAGGATGACTGGTTGTGCTCAGTGGACCTTCAGGATGCCTACTACCTCATCAAAACAGCAAGTCATCCAGAAGGTTCCTTCACTTTTGGCTGGGAACCAGTCATTTTCAGTTCTGTGCGGTGCTCTTTGGACTCACCACACCCTTTTTGGCATCCCCTAAACTAGTGAGCAATGCATTGACTCGTATGGTGATCTATTGTATTGCCACCCTGTAGATCTCTGGTAGTGGGAAGCAGATGTTAGGCAGGAGTGCCTCAAACAATGGAGTAGTTTATTTGGCACTGATGCTGTTTTTCATACTATGATCTTAAGCTTTACATTTTTTAGTCCTTCAGAATATTGCTGCTAATAAAGACCATTTGCCCTGATTTGTACTATGTGAGCTGATGTAGGGAACCCTGTCCAAGCTGCGCTTGTTGCTTGACAGTGCGCCACAGCTGTGCTGTATATTGTGAGGTAACATACAATCGTTCATTTATGAGACTGTATCATGTCATCCTTATGCATTCCAACTACTATGTTGTTGTTACAGTTTATCCTCACATTTAACCTCGCAGTCACCATCTACTTTGTTAGTACAGTTTATCTTCAGCTGTCACAGACTTCTGGAGCTCAGATGCCAGAAAGCATCTGACTGTCAAAGGAAGGTGAAGGAATCAATTGTGTTGAGTCATGGCTCTAATGATGTTATCGTGCTATAGACATCTGTGTGGCAGCTGGGAAAATGGCAAACTGAACTTTGCAAATCTTAATTTAAAGGAATTACTTAGAAGTTCATGCCACCCTGTTTTTGTTAAAAGTCTTAATTTTTTCTACTCAAGAAACATCTTTATTAAATTATCACTTATGACACAGGCAATTATACATTTATATAAATGAAAACAAACCATATTGACATAATCCCAGCTACAAGCATTTTCCATCACAAACCATGTTGACATTATACTTCACTTATAATCCACCCAGTCATTGCATACATAATACATAAATACAGATATTTCAAGAATGGGTATTAATGTCGTTCTAGCCTGCCAATATACCAAAACACTTCTTCCCATAATAAGTGTCCAGGCTGTTCTTAAAAATATCCATTCAGTGCACTTCTCATTCCTATAGAATCTTTTTTTAAATTCCCCAAGTCTTTTGGGTTTCTAATACCATGAAGGGAATAGACCCCATTCCTAAATCAAATTACAATTAAAGTTTATGAAATTAGTATTGTTTCAGTCTGTGATGTCAGCCAGAAGTGCTCTTTGCAGCACTTGCAATGTGCCCAGTAATGGCTCCCTCTCCAATTCATATGGGGTTAGATGTATTAGTAACATGTCCAAATACGATTGTAGATTCTTTTTTGTAAGAGCCTTTGCTCCTACTTCTGTTGGAACTGTCTGGGTATCTTTCTTCCACATAGCTCTCTTTTTTCTCTGCAAATCCTGATATTTTATGACTTTGTGTCTGTCTGTAAGCAGCACACTGTAGTCACTGGGAGTGGCGATTTCAATGATCAATGCTACTTTTGTCTTCTTTTCATGGCCACTATATCCGGTTTTCTGGCATCTATCTTTTGAAATGTTGGTAATGGCCAATCCCTTGTAATGTAAACTTCATTTTCTGTGATGCTTTGTGGCTCATGTTTCCAGTGTTTTTCACCCACTTCAATACCATAACGCTTGCACAATCCCCAGTGCAACAGTCTTGTCACGTTATTATGCCTTTCAGTATACAGTCGTCCTGCCATTGGTATGTCACAACCAGCAATAAGGTGTGCAACTGTTTCCAATTCAGTTTTACAAAACCTACATTTGTCTGCTTCTCCCACATGTTCAATGGATTTTGTAAAGCAGCGTGTACATAACCCACTATCTTGGGCCACCAGTATTAACCTTTCATTTGAATTTGTCTCTCCTTAGCCATTCCTGTGTGAATTCCTGAGCAACATGAGGTTCTTCCAGAAGTTTTCTATACTTGCAACTCTATTTATGCATTTTCCGCATTTCTTGCCTGCTCATCTGGTCCTTCACCTTATATTCTTTCTTTTGTTTTTTGGCACATTCAGTCATTGTGTGATTTTTATCTACTTCTGGTTTGATTTCCATTCCTGCTTGATGCCGATATGCTTCTGCTAGATTAGGCAGAGAAGTCATCTTAGATTTATTTTCCTCATGCTTCAAAACTTTCACTACGTTTGGGTCTTGTGAGGTTAGTAGATATGTGTGAAGTATAAGTCGTCTGATGATTCTCTAGTACTTTTTGATAACCCCAAACATTAACAGAGATGATTGTCTCTAAATGCCCTATATACCTGAATAAGATCTCCTCTTAAATATTTATAAGAAATGCTCTACAAGTTCAGCTGTTTTAGTCTTTCGTAATAACTTACATTTTCACATCCATGGATGCCGTTGGTATATTTCTGCTGTACTCGTTCCAGTTTACTCATGCTTGTGTTCTTATAAAGTTTCTGTATTGTTATTCTATAATAATTCTATATTCTATAAGTTTGGGTTTAATGTAATTAACAAACTTCCAGCGTATAGTTCTATAATTATCATTACCCAGTTGGTTGATATGATTTGAAAATCTCAAAGCTAGATATACCTAGGTCCCTACATGAATCTACAGTTTCAATCACTGTGTGCTGTATTAAATATTCACCTTTCAATTTATGTTTTCCAAATCTCATGTTTAGTTTTTGATGTATTTATTAGCATATTATTTTCCTGTACCACAATGGTCAATTTAGTCAAGTTTTTTTTGCAGACATACTTTATCTGTAACACATGTAGTCAGTTTTATCCAATTTCAGATCATCTACATATAACCTATAGAATACCTCAGATGAAGAAGCTAGGTCTGAAAGATGCAATCTAAACAAGTAAGGGCCTAGGACAGAGTCTTGTGGGACACACTGACTGTAACCAAGAATTTCACCTGTCCAGTTGCTGTATGATACTTGTCATGTTTTGTTTGTAAGCCATGCAGCTGTCCATGTTGTCAAGAGGATATTGATATCTGGTTGTTCTAATTTATTGATCAGTGTTTTGTGTGTGACCCTCAGATGCTAAAGTTAAACCTATATAAATTACATCACAGCACAGTTTTTCATTTGTAGCTATTATATTGTTGCAGAACATTGTCACATGTGGTAATAGATCTATTTTCAGCATATGCATGCTGATATATGGTTTCAAGTCCCAGCCTATCCAATTCTGGTAACTTATCCAATATTGCCCTTTCCATTAGTTTTTCACAACATGAAAGTAGACTTAAGGGTCTGTATGACTCTGAGTTTGTCCTACTCCCTTTTCCCTTAAAGATAGATTTAATAAGTGCATGTATCCAATCTCAAGGAATATCCCCATATTTGTATGACCTAGTAAATAATAGATATAATGGAACTGTAAGTTCTTGCTGAAGTGTTCTCAGGTCATTACTACTAATTCCCTCTCCTCCCTGTGCTTTGTTTGGATCCAGTTTGCGCAGTTCTTTTTTAAATATAGTAATCTAATTTTATTCTAGCTTCTGAGGTTACTTGGATGTCTCTAGGAAAACTTGTCACCCTCGTGAAGTCAAACTGTTTTGCATAATATTTTGTAAGTATATCTGTGATCTGTTGTGTCTGAGAATAAATTTTATCATTTACATACAGTTTATCAATGTGTGTATGTCTTTACTCCTTCCACATCTTATAAGTCTATAAAGATGATGTCCTTCAAGAATGCAACTGCAGTCCTGACATATGGGTTGTCCTGCCTCAGGCAGCCCCTCGGTCGGCCGGATTCCAAAGTCTGGGTCCGGCGTCGGCTGGTGTCGCCTCCTCCCTGACGTCACAGCGGCTGGAGTATAAAGGCATCCGCCGACGCCATCTTCTTCAGTCTTTCTTGCCGCGCAGTGACCGAAGCAGAAGCAGTTCGCAAGTGCCGGTCGGTCAGCTCCTGTGTTTCAGTTACCGAAGTCATCTAAAAGCTAAGTACCCCGTTGGGGAACATTTTTTCTTGCCTCAGCCGATGTCAGAAAAATTTGAAAAAGTTAACAATTGTTTGTCTTGTGGTAAACAAATACCTCATAAGGACTTCCATTCTTACTGCCTCCCTTGCCTGGGCCCAGACCACGACGTCTCGGCCTGTGCTGCCTGTGCTTGCTTTAATAAGCGCACACTCAGGCGCCGGGCAGAATTTGCCGAAGACTTTTTTGGCGAATCTTTCGCGTATATCATGCCGTCGGAACAACCGATAACTCAAACTACCAAAAAACGCAAGGACCGGGACCGACATCCTCGGCCCGCGTCTTCCACCGATACCACGCCTAAGCCCTCCGCGAGTGCATCGGTCCTTTCGGAAGTGGTAATTCCACTGCCCCAGGCTGACCACACCGCGTTAACGCGTTCTTCGGCCCCGGAGACCACAACGGTGCCGGTAGTTGATTTTCCATCAGAAACCGAAGCTCTAGATTTACCCGACACCATTCCTGTGGACAGGGTTACCCCTGCACGTGGGGCAGCTAGGCCTCCGGTATCCATGTCCATCAAGGCCTTTGCACGTGCCAAGGCTGCCAGCCAGGCCAAGGCCCATCCTAAACCTACTGTTCAGGACCCCTCTTCTGATAGACAGATCATAACTCTTGCTGCAGATCTAATCTCTCTTATCAGGGGGTCTCAGCCGCACCCAGACAGAGGTTCTCAGCTGCCTGCAGATAAAAGGCCTAGAACTGAACAGACAGACACTCTCTCTTCAGATGAAGGCTCTGGGGATTCAAAGCACTCAGATACTCAGGAAGAATCCTTCCAGGCCTATGAGGACTCGGATGCTGAGGATTCAATTCCCTCGGCCTCTCCTCCAGAGGATATTTCTTTTGGTGAAGTACTCCACTCCATGAGAGAACATTTTCAGTGGCAGGGTCAGGAATTTTCTGACTCCTGGAAAAGGCTACGTACCTTCCTTAAGCTACCCCAACACAGGCCTTTAGCTATTCCTCCAGTGCTGGATGTCCTTGATGATGTATATTCAGACTCCAGTGCTTCGCCTGATTCTCTCCCTCCTGCTCCTGTCAAGCCTGACAGATATTACAGGGTCCCTGAAACCCATAAGCATCTCTTTAAGGCCCACTCTGTGGATCTAGAAACTATTTCACAGGGCCCCAAGGCAGTGGCTACTTCCTCGGCCAAAAACCCTCTGCCCGCTGACAGGGAAGCTAGGTCCCTGGAGAGATGGGGCAAAAAAGTTTATACCTCTTCCACCCTTGCCATGAGGTCTCTCAACTGCCTTTTTCATATGTTTCAGTACCAGGATTACTTAATGGATGATTTCAGTACCAGGATTACTTAATGCAGGGGTGTCCAACCTTTTCAGTTACAAGGGCCTCATTGAGTCAAATGGTCTGGGGGCCACATGTAAAATATATCATTGCAAACGGCAAGTGAGGACCAAAAAAAGAGCAAAAAAAAAAGTCTCTAACGACGCGTCGTAAACTGAAGAGCAAAAGACCCCAGGTATATGCGGACTAATACAAAGTCGACCCACTGGCTATATTGTAGGTGAATTTGAACAATGAATAAATTAATAAATGCATAATATTTGCCCTAAAATTCAATATATTTGTCTATTTCGCCCCATTTACCATAAACACTAATGTGCATACTCCTTTACTTCTGCAATGATTTGGATTTTATTTTACATTTTATATCACAAACATTACTAGACATCTATGACTAAACAAAACAATATAGCCTCACAATGAAGACTTGGCAATAAAACTTCTCTGCCCTGACCTTGAAACTCACATTCATTGAAACAGCATTGAAACCCACATCCAAAAAAATGCAGCTGGCCAGTGGCAGATAAAGATTACCTTTGGGCTGTTTTCAAATCATAGGCCCCTTGCCCACGAAACATGCATGTGTTCTTTGATGCTCCTTCCTGACTGTATTAAATTATATTCGTTATGTAATACAGCACATTTGTTAGAACAAGTTTTAAATTTATTATTTTGAACATTTTTCAAGTAAGCGATAAAACAAAATGCATGCACCAGTGACGACAAAACTGCCCAGTTCAGAACATTTCCATCATAAGAATCTACTCAAACATTCACAATCCACCAATATCATTAAATATGCACAATCTCTGCAGAAGTAAAAGTCATCTAATAATTCCACATTAATGAGATCTGTAACTAATGAAGAGGTTGCTAGCAAACAACTTATATTTCATTTAATTTACAAGTGAAGTGCCTGTTGCCCTTGAAGAATAAATTGCCTATGTTACATTAAAAAAATGATAAGCTAGTAATATTTCAATAGGGAATGGATGGCAAGTTACTAGGTATCTCCGCCAAAGGAGGACATTCTCAGGACTGCAGCATCCACCCCCTTTAAAAGTACAGCACAGTACAGTATCAGCAATCTACAATACTGTGGGAGTAGAACCCACAGCCTTCTGCAGCAAAAGTGAGCAATACTACCTATGGTGCTACTAACAATGCAAGTAGACTTTGCTTAAGCAGCACTAAACTTCTCTTTCCCCGAAGAACTGTGCAGCACAAGAAATAAACAAAGTTTATTGAGGGGGGACAAAGGCCCAAAACCGGAGACACATTTAAACATTGCTTGTATAATCATAGAAAGTGGCTAGAATAAAATATTGTGTTACCATGTGTTTCCTGAAAGATAGAAGACTGAAATATAAATGGCTGTCATTTAGTGAATTCAATTCTCACCGTTTTGCCAGAAAACCATACATTTCATTTGATTTTTATTTAAAATTTGTTTACTAGGAAAATGCCAAGTCCAGACTTATGTCTTTGTATTGTGGGAGGAAACTGGAGCACCCAGAGGAAACTTGCATAAATACAGGAGATGCTGACTCCACACACAAGTCTCTTCAGCCGAGAATCAAACCAGAGAACCTCTTGCTGTGAGGCAACAACGCTCACTGCACCATCCAAATTTTAGGAGGAACAGACCGAAAGTATGAGCCAAACATTTCAGACATTCTGTGAAAATTTGTACAGTTGAGAGCTATAACTCCTTCAATCAGAAGTGGTGGCATGGGTAGAGAACCCAGGCTCTTGCCTATTGTACCCAAGATACAGGGTTTGAGCCTGAGTAACCTTACTTGCCAGGTATACCTACCTGGGGCATTACACACACACACACACACACACACACACACACACACACACACACACACACGCACACGCACACACACACACACACACACACACACACACACACACACTGTGCAAAGCCGCTTAAAACTAAAACGGTTGAACTGCTAGGATGAATGAATAAAACACACACACAATTAGGATGAATGAATAAACGCACACTATGCAAAGCCGCTTAAAACTAAAACGGTTGAACTGCTAGGATGAATGAATAAAACACACACAATTAGGATGAATGAGTAAAACGCACACACGATGCAATTAGAATGCATAAAACACTGAATGTATGCAAAGCTGCTTAAAACTAAAACGGCTGAACTGCTGTGGATACAACAGTTCACGGAATGAACTTGCACCAGAGCTAGTTAATAAATGTGAATGCAATTGCCAGTTAACATAAATACAGCAGCTGAACTGCCGTGGAGTGGATACAAATGGTTGAAAGAACAGAGCTTTTCATGAAACAAACATGCATCAGAGCCAGTTAATAAATGTGAATGTAGCAGTGGTTATATTTATTAACAGTTGCTTACACACACATATGTGCATGCAAGAGCCAGTTAACATAAATACAGCAGCAATTAAAACTGAGACACTGAACTGCCATGGAGTAGATACAAACGGTTGAAAGAGCAAAGCTTTGCACGGAACGAACTTGCACCAGAGCCACTTAGTAAATGTGAATGCAGCAATGGTTATATTTGTTAACAGTTGCTTATACACACATAGTTACATTAAACTGAATGCACCAGAGCCAGACAGCCAGTTAATAAATGAGAATGCAGTAGTAGTACAGTTGTTTTCACACACACACACACACACACACACACACACACACACACGCGCGTACGTTCAACTGAATGCACCACAAGAGCCAGACTGCCAGTTAAAATAAATGTAGCAGGGAATGCAGAAACGGTTGAACCAAACTAAATAAATGCATAATAAAGTGAGTGCAGCAACACCTCAATAAAAACTGAATGTAGCAACAGCCAGTTAAAACTAAATACATGTGAATGCAACAAAGAGCCATTTAAAACTAAATAACCGAATGGCGTGATTGCAGCAACTATGTGGTTTAAAGAGCATTTATCATTTGTGATACGTTAGGGTTAGGATGCTGCACATTTCTGAGATGTTTGTAGTAGCTGTCTGCATTGCATAAATAAACTCAAATTGCAGTAGAAAGTGAAACTGCATCCTTTAACCAAGAAGAAAATTACTTAACTTACCTTTTACTGCTGGAGATGTTGTAGTGTAGTCAGTGCGTACTGTGAAATAAAATAAATCCTCTCTGTCTTCGCCACGATCTCGCTCCTTCCTTCAGCTTTACTGCAAATATAAAAAACGACCGAACGGTGTTTTGGCGCATGCGCATACCAGCAGAAAGACGCTGGCATGAAAAAAACGTGAAAACAGTAAGTTGGCGCATGCGCAGAACAGCTGAAGTACGCGGACGTGTAAACACACGGAAAAAAAGTTACATTTCAATTAAATTTCAATTTAAGGGTTGCGGGCCGCATGGAAGAGCTCTGAGGGCCGCGGGTTGGACACTCCTGACTTAATGGATGATTTGCAGAAACAGTTAGCCTCTCCTGAGCCTATAGATAGAAAGGCATTGCAGGATCTGGTTCATAACACTCAGCAGGTTAGCAATCATTTTCTTTAGTGTGGTTATGATGCATTGGAAGCTTCATGTGGGGCAGCCATGACAGGGGCCGTCATTCGTAGACATGCTTGGTTGAAAGAACAGCCTCTGCCAGACCATGTTAAAGTTAAGCTCCTTGATGCACCTCTGGAAAAACAGAAGCTTTTTGGTGCTAATGCACAGGATGTGTTGAAGTCTATTGAGGAAAAGGCTAAATCAGTACAGACTGTCAAGGATTTCCTCCAGGTTCAGCCCCCCAGATTCAGCAGGAATTGGCCTTCAAAGAATTGGTCCTTTCCGGACTCAGACAAGTTACAAAGGGGAAAAAACAGGCGTGCTCGAGGTAGAGGGCAATACCGAGGCTCCTACAGGGGCCGCCAACGGCAACCACCAAATCAGAGAAGTGGCGCAGGGAGTTCACCTGCACCACAAGGACAATCACAATGACTTGACTTTAACTCCGCCTACCAAGGCTCAAAGAGAAGCTCCTCTAGGCGGAAAATTATCCTTATTCTCAAAGAACTGGCACATTTTAACCAAGGACAAATGGATTCTGGACATAATAGACAGAGGTTACAGGTTCCACTTCCACACCTTACCAACGAGACAAGGCATGCCAAACCTGCCACTAAATCAAAGGGCAGAGGCTCTTTTACAAGTTTCAAAGCTGTTACAAATAAAAGCTATAGAAAAGGTTCCTTCACTGGAACAGGGCCAGGGATTCTACTCAAGGCTGTTCCTTGTTCCAAGAAAAGAAAAGCAATGGAGGCCTATACTGGACTTGTCCGTTCTAAACACTTTTCTTATTGTGCCAAAATTCAAAATGCTGACGTTACAGCAACTCCTTCCCATGCTGGGCAAGGGGTCTTGGCTGGTTACTCTGGACCTCAAGGAGGCATACCTGCATGTCCCAATGAGACACAGCTGCAGAAGATACCTCAGATTTCTTGCAGGAACAGAGCATTATCAATTCTCAGCATTGCCGTTTGGCTTATCTACTGCACCCAGAGTGTTCACGAAATGCCTGGCGTCAGTAGTTGCACATTGCAGACTCCAAGGGATTCAAATATACCCTTACCTGGACGACTGCCTCATACAAGCAGACAGCAAACAAACCTTGGCAAAAAACTTGGACTATGTCATTCAGTTGCTACAAGCTTTGGGATACACAGTCAACATTCAAAAATCAAGAATACTGCCATCCCAAAAGATTACCTTTCTAGGAGCAAACCTGGACACACAATCACAAATGGCTTTCCTCACAGCGGAGAAACAACAGCATTTACCAGATTACTTCAAAAGCCTAGCAAAAGTTACCCAGCTGACTGCAAGGAAGATCCTGCAGGCCCTGGGTTTCATGGCATCTTGCATTCTTCTGATCCCTCTGGCAAGACTACACATGAGAAAGCTACAATGGTACCTAAAAAGCTTATGGTCTCAACACAGCCACAACCTAGAAGACGTAATACCACTCATCCCATGCCTGCAAAGGGAATTTTTGTGGTGGGCTCAAGCAAGCCATTTAAACCAAGGCATGCCTTTCAACAAGGTTCAAGCAAGTCAAACCATTACAACAGACGCCTTAGATCATGGATGGGGGGCACACATGGAGGACAGATGCATTCAAGGTCAATGGACTCCCACGGAAATGCCTCTGCACATAAATCAGAAGGAGATGTTGGCAGTGTTACATGCAATAGAAGCCTTTGGAAAATCTCTTCAACAGGGCCATCTGCTAATAAGGACAGACAACACCATGGTCATGTGGTATATAAACAAACAAGGAGGCACTCACTCGTACCCCCTCTGCAGACTAACAATGGCTCTTTGGGAAAAATCCCTGAAACTGAGCATTCATTTGCAATCCCAGTTTGTTCTGGGCAAGGACAATGTTCTGGCGGACAGGTTGAGCAGAGATTTCGTGGATCCACACGAATGGATGCTGCATCCACTCATTTTCTCACAAATAACAACTGCATGGGGAAGACCGGACATAGATCTCTTTGCTTCTCATCACAATCAACACCTGGACAAGTTCTGCTCAAGGACACGCCATCCTCTAGCCTTTAGAACGGATGCTCTCTCCTTCAGCTGGAATGCCCTAAAAATCTATGCATTCCCTCCTCTACCACTACTCACCAAGGTGTTACTGAAGATCAAAGCAGAGCAACCAAAGGGAATATTGATAGCTCCAGATTGGCCGAGACAGCATTGGTATCCCTTGCTACTGAGCCTAACTCAAACCAAACCATGGCCCTTGCCCCAATGGCCATTGCTCCTAACTCAACACAATTACAGGACTGTTCATCAAAACCTGCAAACATTACAACTGACAGCTTGGAGGGTTACATGACTTTGCCCCATGTACCTCTTTCTGAAAAGGTTCAGGAAATCTTGCTGGAAGCACGCAGACCTTCCAACAGAAAAACCTACTCGGCCAAATGGAAGAGATTCATCATCTGGAATACCACAAAGGGCCAGGATGCATTAGTAATGAGCATACCTCAGATATTAGAATACTTGGCAGAAATGTTTCATAGTGGCCTCTCATATTCTTCCATTAAAATTCATGCTTCAGCAATTTCAGCAAATTACAACTGTGACCCACCTGTGTTTTCTCATCCCTTGCTAAGACAGTTTCTAAGAGGGATAAAGAATATCAAACCTCCCAGAAAACCACCAGTTCCTGCATGGGACCTCAACTACGTCTTGGAAAAATTAACTCTTCCTCCTTTTGAACCAGCAGCATCTTCAGAAATGCAATTTCTCTCCTGGAAAACAGTCTTCCTGTTGGCAGTTACCTCAGCAAGAAGGGTCTCGGAGGTACAGGCCCTCATGGCAGTACCTCCCTTTCTCATCTTTCATCAGGACAGAGTTTCTTTAAGGACCAATCCTTCATTCATGCCAAAAGTGATATCCAGGGTGTCTCTAAATCAAGCAATTCACCTGCCTACCTTCTTCCCCAATCCTCAAAATAAAGGGGAAAGGCTGCTGCATACTTTGGACATACACAGACAACTACGCTACTACTTGGACAGAACAAAGACCACCAGGAAGTCTGACCAACTATTTGTAGCCTATGCTGCCGGAGTGCAAGGAAAGGCAGTCTCCAAACAAACAATTTCAAAATGGATTGGACACTGCATCAGATTCTGTTACTCCTTCCATGGAAAGGGTGTGCCAGCCAATATTAGGCCACACTCAACCAGAGCTATAGCCACATCCACAGCTTTTCTAAGAGGAGTGGCTACAAAGGACATTCTAGAGGCTGCTACATGGAGCTCCGTGCATACATTTACCAGACACTACAACTTGCCTTTATACTCCAGATCCCGAGCAGGCTTTGCATCTGCAGTCCTGCAGGGTCTTTTAGCTACACCATCCCTAGCATAGATCCTACCACCCCCAGCTTGGCTATGGTATTCAACCCATCTGTCAGGACTGCAGTTGCATTCTTGAAGGACATAGTACAGTTTTGTACCTACCATAAATGTAGATGTCCAATAGATATGCAACTGCAGTCACGTTTTCCCTCCCTCCTACCCCACTGCTTTTTTCCCTTGGGTCCATTCCCCCCTCTCCTTTTCAGCTGGGGTTATCTATTATGGTGTATCTGTTTATTACTGTTGTGTATGTCTGAAATTTTTTGCTTATACATTCACAAATTTAGCCTTCCTTGGAGGGCACCTGGCATCTGGGGCAAGAAACACTGAAGAAGATGGCGTCGGCGGATGCCTTTATACTCCAGCCGCTGTGACGTCGGGGAGGAGGTGACACCAGCCGACGCCGGACCCAGACTTTGGAATCCGGCCGACCGAGGGGCTGCCTGAGGCAGGACAACCCATATGTCAGGACTGCAGTTGCATATCTATCGGACATCTACATTTATGGTAGGTACAAAACTGTACTTTTCCTATTACGCTCAATATCTTTATATACATTTTCTTCATTTTTTTTTTTATCTTGTCTCACACTATGCTTAATTTGTTTGTCTAGCTTATTTATTTCAGTTTTCAAACTTGTGGTTCGACCTCTCTTCGGTTTCTTATGTTTTTGTCTTTCACATTAGTAAGGTATCTTTCTTATGGAGGTATATTCCACTGCCGTTGTATGCCTAGATCCTGATGATTTTATTTTTTGCACACACAAAAATTTGTCTTTCAAAACTTTCCACATTCCATCTGCAGTTTTTCCCACTGAACACATCACTCCAATTAGTCTTAAACAGTGAATGTTTTACTTCTATATAATCTGTAATTAATCTTCTGTGCATTGGTTTAGATTTCAGTTTGGCAGAATTATCTAGCAACAAGTTAGCCTTTACAACCCCATGATCATTGCACATCAGCAGTGGTGTAAAACATGACTTGAAGTAAAAGTAATTTATTTAAGAATACAAACAATGTCTAGTATTTCCCATTCCCTGATGTTTTTTTTTTTTTTTTTTTATACACGGAAGCATTGTCAAACATTACATAGCCCATTCAGGTCCTGTCTTCTGTTAAACATCATTCCTCCTCGTGTGTATTGTTCCCACAATTCTCATTTTTCATATGTAATTTGCTTCTACCCTTTTTTAAGGATCCTAATTTCCAGTTGTTTTATCTCTGTTAATTATATTCACTACTTCTACTACAGTTGGTTTAGACTTTGATATCCATTTTCTAGTAATTGCTTTTTTGGCAGCCACTATAAATAGACTCAGCAAGGCCTAGCTATGTCTGGGCAATTGCGATTCTTTGTCATAGCTGAGAAAAATAAATTCCCTGGTTACATCAGTTTGCTGATCCAGTATCTCCAACAGAGTAGTCTGCAGGGAATCTTTAAAGCATGCCAAGTGATTACACTCCCAGACAGTATGTTCACAATTACCTGTTTCTTCCCCATCACACCTCCAACATTTGCTGTCTACCTGAGGTAAAATTCTCTGGAGACTACTTGGGGTATAAAATATCTATGTAAACATTTTCAAGCAAAAATCCTAAATCTTCGATTTTCTTGTATATTTGGGAGACATGCATATATCCCCACATTGTTTCTCTGTGAATTGCTTATTCAGTCTCTCTTCCTAATCCTTTCTAACCTCCACTGATTGATTCTTATAGCTATCATGCAGTATTTTATATGTTGTACTAATTATTCCTTATTAATGGCAGCTTCTGTTCTAGCTTTTACTAAAGACTCTACCAGTGCTGGTGTTTCATTTAGTTCCTCCTTATTTCTTTCTTTTTGCCTATACTCTGATATCGGTCCTTGATAGGGAAGGCAATCTCTAACCTGCAGTCCAAGTAAAAGTCTTTATTGTTTGCCAAATATGGGACAATTGAGAGGTATGCTGGCATCCCAGCTGTGTTAGTGATATCTTATTTTTCTTTGTGGATGTTGAGAGTTTTCATTTTTCTTTAGTGAGTGGCAACTTTTGTACTGTAACAGATTCTTGATGTTGGTAATCTTACGTACTTTTTTTTAGTTTGTATTACATATGTGTGTGTGTATATATATATATATATATATATATATATATATATATATTTGTTTATAGTCATATCTCTAGGGGAAAACCACCAGGTTTTCAAAAAGGTAGGTGACCCTCTGACATTCCAGCCCTTTTAGTAATCACCCACTGGATGTTGCATGGATATGCATTTGAAGATGTTAAGACATTTTTCTCTTTTTCATTGTATGCTTGCACCTAGAACATTAGAGAGGTACTCTAATCACATCTTTTTGTTACTGTTTTAGTTTTGCTTAATACATTTACCATGTTTGTAACTGTAGTACCCACATTCATTGCTGTTCTTGCTCATACTTGTTTGCCATAGTTTGTGTTATTGTAACATATCTTGTCAGTGGATGTGCATTGCAGTGCTAGTCTGTGTACTATACAGACACAGTAAAATGTGACTGTTATGCTTGTACATACGTTACATTTATTTTGTTGTACTTATCCAGTTTTCTGACTACTAATGATAACGGCCTGTCATGATACCACTCCCCATTTTTTCATACTTTATCAGTAATAGGTTGTGGCAGTTGTCCCCAAATAAGAGAAGTAGGAGTGTAACATCACTGACTTTAGGAATTCCAGTATTGTAATTATGATGTATACTGTGACTTATTTGGTGAGGCTTCGCTCTGAACTAACATCATATTGTCCAGGATACTTGCTCTGTGAAATCTAAATAAGAAATGTAATAGAAAGCCTTAACTCTTTATAAAGCCTGTTGTTTATCAGTTTTCTAAAACAGGTACATCGTTGTATGATTTATATTCTTAGCCTGGAATTAAATATTTGTGTATCAAATGTGAGTTCCCACTTATGAGAAATATTTAGAAGAAATATTTAAATCTGTTAACAACTAGGAACCCACTCTGGCACTTAACTCAAGTACTTAATGATGGAATGCTTTGCCATATAATGAACAGTGGTTACTAAATGACTTCCTAGTAACAGATAGCATTTGACATCCCAGCAAAAGTTTGGAAGTCTACCCTCTGTATTAGCATTAGTTAACTTTTTAAAGTAAGAAAATAGTGAGTCTTGGGGGAACTTCACTTTTTTTTCTGTGGAAAAATACTAGAATACACCGAATTTGGAGTTACTGTTGGATAACATGTTCATTAACTTCAGCTTTTTAGGCTAGTGCTGTCAGGTGCTACAACTTTTTTTTTTTTTTTATTTTACACTTCTAAAATTATCACTTGGTATTTCTTCTTAAATGTATTATTGTAATACCTTCAGTTTTATTTGATGTTATGCACATAAAATATGTTTTCATTTTACATACATACAGCGTCACTAAAAAAGTGGTTATCTTGGCATTGGCTGGAAATTTCATTTAAATGTCATGGATATAACTGTAAATATCAATCCCGTTTAAACATTGAGATAATTAAAGACTATGCAGTGGCATTAGGTAACAGTTTAGTAGCTGGATCAGTTTGCATCACTGTTAATTCTTGGAGTTATTGCATCTGATAACATTAATTTTGTTGTCTTTCTGGCAAAAATGGATGTAGAGCCATGGTCACAACATACAGTTTTGTATCCAGAAATTAAAGGGCAAGTGTGCATCTCAAAGTAAAGGAAATGTAATTAGGGGATCCCATGACTGCAGGTGACTTCTAATCCAAAAGGAGAATAGAAAAAGTTAAATATGTCTCTGGTTCAAGCACCTTAGATAGGAAACAAAAAATGAGAAACTTGGTTGTCTATGTACACTCTGCAGGATCAAAACCACTGTAAATGATGTAACAGAGGAAATGTTAAGGGAGATTCTGTGATAAAATGCTTGTAGAAGATTATAGCAAATTAAAAAACAACCCATTTATTGAATTTTTACCTGTGACGTAGGCAAACTTATGTTTCATACCATATTAACAAGTTCACATTTACAAACATTATATATCATATATTGTTCTACACAATATACTCAAACCAACATTACCTAAATTGCTCAATTCCTGCCTTCTGTTAAACCCCATTCTTCTTCCAGAACATTTTTTTTGCAAGTATTTCCACAGTTTGTATATTTTTCTATGTAATTTACTCCTGACATTTTGTAAAGATCCCATTTCCTGTTCTTTTATATTTGTTACAATATTCACAATTTCAAGCATGGTTGATTTAGACTTTGTTTTCCATTTTCTAATAATTGCTTTTTTGGCAGCCACCAGAATTAAACTTAAGGCCTTACTATATCTAAGCAATTCAGATCCTGTATCCCAGGTCACAAAAAGTCATTTTCTTATTTACACCCATTTACTCGCTCAGTGTTCTACACAGAGTACTCTGTAGGGAATTTTTAATCTTCCAGCTCATTGCACTCTGAGAACATATGCTTCCAGGTACCTATTTCTTACCCATTACATCTCCAACATTTGCAGTCTACCTGAAAATTTCTTTGCAGTCTGCTTTAGATATAAAAGTACCTATGCAAACACTAAATCTTCTAGATTTTGTTGCATATTTAGGCGCCATACATTTGTCCTGCCATTGTTTCTTTGTGAATTACTTATTCAGTCTCTCTCCCCAATCTTCTCTGAACTCCTTTGATTGATTCCTATAGTTATTGTGCAATCTTTTATATGGCCTACTAATCCCCTTTTTAACAGTAGCTTCTATTCAACCAGTGCAGGTCTTTCATTTAGGATTCTCCTCCCTTTCTCTTTGTCTATACTCTGATATCAATCCCTGATAGGGAAGGCAGTCTCTAGCCTGCAGTCCAAATGTTATCTTGTCCTGTTCCCATTCCATTACCTTTACCTCTCTAATTATTTGCTCCCAATACCTTGGTTGCTTTGCCATCTTCCTTCAGTAAAATTCCAGGCCCCTTTTGCCTATTTTCTCTGCCCCTAATTGCAGTTATCCCTATCAATAGAATCTCATTTCTCCATTCATGTGTTAGTTTAATTCTTAGTATACTTTTTGGCTGCAATATTTCTCTCTTAATTTCTCCAAGCCTTTTGGATTTCCAATACCGTGACGGGAATGGACCCCATTCACAAGTCAAAGTATGATTCACGTTCATGAAACTAGTATTGTTTCAATCTTTAATGTTAGCCAGAAGTGCTCTTTGCTTGCACCCACATTGTGCCCAGTAATGACTCCTGCAATTCATATGGCGTTACATGTATCATGTAGCATATCTAAGTACAATTGTAAATTCTTTTTTATAAGACCCATTGCTCTTACTATTATTGCAACTCTCTGGGTATCCTTTCAAACTGCCCTCATTTCTGCCTGCAAATCCTGTTATTTTATTACTTTGTCTCCCTCTGTACTTAAGACACAAGTCACTGGTGTAGCAGTTTCAGTAATCAATGCTACTTTGTCTTCTTTTCATGGACTACTATATCTGATTTTCACACATCTGTATTCTGAACTATTGGTAATGGGTTATCCCATGTGATATAAACTTTATTTTCTATAATGACTTGTGGCTCATGTTTCCAGTGTTTTTCAGCTACTTCAGTGTTACACAATCCCCAATGCAACAGTCTTGCCATGTTGTTATGCCTTTCAGTATACAGTCTTTCTGTCATTAATATATTACACCTGGCAGCAAGACATGCAGCTGTTTCCAATTCTGTTTTACAAAACCTCATAGCATATTCTTTCCTTATTTTTTTGTAAACCTGTATTTGTCTGTTTCTCCCACATGATCAGTGGACTTTGTAAACCACCTATGTAGTCCACTGTCTTGGGCCGCCAATATTAGTGTTTCGTTTTTTGGTTTAATTTCACCTCTACTTTACCATTCCTGCATTTGGCAATATCCTTGGGATCAGTATATTTAATGCCATTCTGTTGTAGCTCAGAGCAGATCTGAACATTGCCATTTAGATCTTGCCATAGCTATTGAATGCCTTGTGGTTGTCTTTGGAATCTTTGGCAATTTTATTTTCGTAACTAGCTTTGGAGGATTTTATGAGGGATTTCAGCTTCTTACTGAGGCTGGTAAGGGAGTTTTTTGCATCCTGGGATTTTCCACTTTTCTGCAACAGTTTCTTCCTTTTGTTGTAAAGTTTGTTTACGGCAGGGTACCACCAGACTGGCTTCCTTTTTTTTTTGGAGAAGAACATCTTGGTTTTGTTTGGGATGTCACGATTCATGCACGAGTGGATGTGCTCGTAAAGTGTTTATACACTCTCTCTTGCACGTTCTTTTATATCACATTCCTGTTGCAAGCTGATGATGTAAAGTCGTTCAATCTCACCGTTCATTCTTAACTGATGGGTTTGGAGCCGATCCCTCTGCTCTGGTACAGCCACATGCAAAGCTCGAAGTCTTCCAGTAGCTCGAGGCCAAGCCCCTATCCCATGATGCACTGTGAATGACCCCAGATCTAGTTTGCCGTGGCATCTGATCGGAGGTTCCAGTGAAAGCGAGGGCTAGTAAACTTTAAAAATTTTCTATTCGTAGCTTTATTATATAGCATTAGTAATTTTTTGACATAGGTAGTTAGATAGCTCTTATAGCTTCCATGCAGTTCCCCTTCCCGTGTGTTTATATATATTTACTCTCTAAATATTTAACCTTGTTAACTTTGGGCAGTGTGTGTGTGTTTAGATAGCATATTCTATAGTAGTTATAGTTTCTAGTTATAAGAGTTTTAGATACTTTTATCTCAGGCTCGTCTCTGTGTGTGTGTTTAGAGCCTATTTTTTTTTTTAACACTAATCTGATTTTGCGTGGGTTTAAATTGTATCATGTCAGATGATAAGGACAAACATCCCAAGTCCGGTTTTAAAAAAATTTCTGGACTGTAACCAAAAAATGTTAGTCACTGATGGGCATGTTACCTGTGTATATTGTTTGGGGGCTGTCCACTTACAAGAATCTTGTGCTATCTGCCATTCCTTTTCGTCCAGAGTACTTTTAGAAAGAAAAAGGAAATTAATGGACAGGGATTGGATAAAACACCATTTTCAAGAGGCATTGAATAACCAGGATGTTGCAAGCAAATCTTCTTAGTCCTCCAAGTCATCTGTCGAATCTAAGGACTCCAAACATTCAAAAAAATCTGACGAGTCTGCAACATCGGCTCCACAGGTTTTGGAGCCGACTGTCTTTTCTTTTCGGAGCCGGCCCACAGCCTTGGAGCTGCTATCCGAAGTGCCTCAGTCACCATTACTCCATTCGGCACCATCTGTTCATTCATCTAGGTCGTCTGTCAGCCTTTCAGATTTGGATATGGATCAATTGGTGCAGAAGCTTGTACAGGAACCAGGCCTTGCTAAATTGTTGTCGGCTCCGACCCAAGTGGCTTTTGAGCAGAAGACCAGTACTCCTGCTTTGCCTACTCCTCCTCTGAGCCATACCAGCCCTTCGGAGCCTGAGGAATCAGACCTGTTGATCATGGAGCCTTTGGGGTCGAGGCCTGTTCCAGTGTCCTTGGCTCCATCCACTGGCATCCTCATCACTGACCGGGGATTCTAGGAGCCAGCACTCTCCAGTCGGATCCGGAGAGGATAGTTGAACTGACTTTGTGCTGACTCTCCCTCTTGGGGCTTCGGCTCGGATGAGCTCAGCTCATACTTTCGGCTCGGAGCCCATTGCCTCGGTGCAGGAGGGTTTGACAGTTCCCTCGGATCCGTTGACTCCTTCCCAATTGGAGCAGTGGTACCTTCGATGCCATGAGGAGAGTTTTGTCTCCCAAGAGATCCTCGACTTAAGGCCTTTCTTCCTCATCCCCTAAAGTGCCTGTGTCTGCTTCTACTTTCAAGATCCAGGCTAAGCGTAGAGACCCAGAGCCCCAGGTAGCCTCACAGGGTGGCCCCTGCTTTTCCCAGACCTCTCCAGAAGCCCCCACTGAGGAGGCTGCTAGGAAGAGTTTGTGCAAGAGGGGACACTTGGACTCCCCACAGGAGTCTTTAGCATCTGATACTGACTTGGATGAGTCGGAAGGGTCCCCACGGTCCCCCTCTGAGGATATCTTATTTGCTGAGATGCTTGAGATCCTTAGGCAGAGAGGTGATTAGCAGTCCAAAAACCCTACTGAGGATGAGTCAGCTCTGAAGGCTTTTGGGTCTCAACCCTCCACCTCTTAGGGGTGTCTGCCCTTCGATGAGCTCATGCAGTTGGTTTCTCGAAGGGCGTGGGGGTCCCTGGATTCTAAGGAGCCTGTCCCTAGGAGGCCTAACAAATTTATATCAGCCCCACTAGACAAAACTGAGTTCATGTTGATGCCATGGTGGTGGCGGCGGCCACCAAAAAGGAAATGTCTGAGACTTCCTCGTCTATCCATCCTCCTAATAGAGAGTCTAGGATTATGGATAAATATGGGAAAGCCTGTTCAGTTTAGCGACTTTTGCTCTCCGTTCACTGAACTACTTAACCCATTTTACTAGGTTGCAAAGAGATCTCCTGAAGGAGTTTGGGAGATGCTCTTCAGGGTACAGTAGCTGCAGGAGCCTCTGATAAAGTTGCTGCCCAGCTTTCTACCCTAAATTCTATTGTCAACTCATCCATATGTCTCATATCCTATGCAGCTGATGGAAGGAGTAGGGTAGCGGGTACAGGAATCTCTCTTAGAAGACATTCTTGGATGCGCTTGTGTTCCTTCGCGGAGCCCTTCAAGTCATCCTCTGTGAACACTCTCTTTGATGGCTCATCCCTTTTTGGGCCTAAAGTGAAGCAAACCTTGACCAGTTGTGAACAGGAGGGAAAAACTCTGTGTGCCATCGGAGTCCATTTTTCCGCCCCTACCCGACCTTATCCCAAAGGTCAAAGGGGAGGGGAAATGTGGTTCCGGAAAGCCCAAGGAGCCTTTCAGTTCACAATTGGTGAACCCCCCTCCAGGGGCAAAGGAGGGGGTAATAATGGAAGACGTGCCCTCGTGGCAGAGGGGGTCCGCAAACACCAGGGTGACAAAGATCACTTCTCTGGGCAACCCTACCAGCGCTCCTGAAAGGAGGCCTGACTGTCCTGCTCTGGAGGCAATTGGAGGTCACTTATTTTTGTACCCAGAAGCCTGGCTAAAAATAACAAAAGACATCTGGGTACAAAGTATCATTTCCAGAGAGTACTTCATACCATTCACCACACCCCCACTGACCATAAGGAGAATCCTGGAGGTTCCACCCAATTGCAGGGAACAGGCAACTATAGAGGTCTGAAAGTTGCTAGAAAAAAGTAATCCAGCCAGTCTCAGCAGACCAAACAGGATCCAGAACTTACTCAAGATTCTTTTTGGTTTCAAAGAAAACGGGACTGGAGACCCATTTTGGACCTCGGCAGACTCAACCAATATGTAAAGAAAGAGAAGTTCCAGATGGTCATGCTTCAGTCTATACTTCCCTTCTTAGGGAAAGACAATTGGATATGGTCTATAGATCTCAAGGATGCATACTACCACATAAAGGTGGCTAGGCCATCCAGAGTTCACCTGCGTTTCCGGCTGGGAGCCAGTCATTATCAGTTTTGAGCTCTGCCCTTTGGTCTCACTGCAGCCCCCAGAGTGTTCAAATGCATGGCAGTGGTCACAGCTCACCTGAGGCGTCTAGGATTCCAGGTGTTTCCGTACCTAGACAATTGGCTCTCTACCTCCACCACCAGGCATCAACTGATTCAGGCAAGGGAGTACACTCTGTCACTCTGCAATCATCTAGGCATTATTGCTACTATCTAACTTATTTTAACAACTTGTAGTAGAGGGGTATATATTTAGATGCTGAAAAATGACATAGGTATTCCTATCTGTTTCTAATGTATTTAATTTCACCATTTGCTGGTTACTACACCCTTCTATCTAGCTGTGAATAGATTGTTCTCAGTAGCATTGTCAGGTTATTGATTTCACTCTGTAACAATAGGCCTAGCATTCTCAGTCTAACAGAACCAGCTGTTCCCAGTTAAGTATACAATTCCAGTTAAGTATACAGTTAACAATAGGGTATCTAACTGCCTACACTGAGACTGTATTAACAAGAAGCTAAGTGTGTAGCTAACTGTAATTATAGCATTGATCCAACTGCTCATCTCCTCCACCATTTCACTGTCTCAGCTACTCTGTCTCTCACTATACCTCTATTTCTGTCCACAATGGTATTTTCTTAAACTACATTCCCTACCACTCTCCTCATTCTCTTCACACTTTCCCATTCTCATGTTAAAGCTCTCTTTTGCTGAATTCTTCCTCATCTCACTCACCCTTTACCTAACTCTACTGTGGTGTTATCATTAAAACTGTCCTAATCCTTTTTACCCTCCACCGCACTACTGACCAACTTTAAACAACACTACTGTTATTTATCTCATCCTTATCCTTCTTTCCATCTTGCTTTACAGGTCCCTGGCATTTAAATCAGGCTTTGTTTACTCCCCAGCAAAAAACTGAAGAACACCCACACCCTCAGGTGTGCTGCATCACCAGAAGAATTCATCTTCAGCAACAGTGCAGTCACTGAGTAACATATGTGATATAGTAAATATAAGTAACCCTGTCTGATGAAGCAGCTCCGGCTGCGAAAGCGCTCACTGTTTGTTTTGGGATTAAAATCTTTAAACTTTACTGCTGTGCTCTGTTGCCTCCTTTGTTTTTGCTACTGTATAAATAACCCTGTCATGATTTGCCTTCTGTGAGCCTTGTGGAGCTAGTGCTCCTGGTCAGCGACAAACCATCACTATGTCCCCCTTACCTGGGCTCTCTCAGGCCATTAAACTGGTCTTCTCCCCATAAATCCCTCATACCTAGCCTATCAGCCACCACCTTTCCCTTACTCACCTATCTCCATTTGTAACTGCCCCTCATACCACTACTGTTTCCTACCATCTGGCCTCTATCAGCCTTCCTTCACTCACATAGTTCTCCACTAGGTACTCCAGACCCAGTACCTCCCCTTTCCCTACTAGACTTTTCATACTCTCCTCTCTAGCCTAGCTCCTAGCATAGTCTCTAACCACACCACCCATAGTTTTGTGCTAAAGATTCACAATTGTCCTCTACTTCAACAGTTACCCAGTAAACCCTTAGGTTCCACACTCTCTCATATTGCATTCACTACTATTCCCACTGATTGGTTTCCTACTGCTGCTGCTTCTTTAGAGTGTGTCTTGCCCCGCTCCATTCGCTTCACTCACTCCGCTTCCATACCCTACCCCCATTCCCACACACCCCGTAACACCTACACTCACACTTACAAACCACACCCTCTACTAATTCACAGTTCCACCCACCAATCATCCCCCATATACTACATCTCACCACACCCCAAAATTTCACCCTCTAACTGATCCCAATCACATCAGCTATAGGTACCACTCCTACACACCTATACTCTACTTCCACTCATATCCCCTCTAGATTAACTTAAAAGATATACTCCCCACAGTCTACCCATCCTCTAAGACTAGAAATATACCTAATAACCACCATATCGCTACTGCTCCTCTCCATCCTGACCTCATACCACACTGAACTTTACATGAGCAACTCAACACAATGGCAAACAGATTCCACAACCAGTTCCATTAAACTGAAACACTTCCCTATAACTACATCCGACCTCACCTCCTCCCAACCTCTGTCATACTCTTACACCATACCAAAATATAAAACTAACCCCCACTCTTCCCAAAAACAAGCCAAAGTACTACACAAACTGCATAGACTCTGTCTCCACCTACTCCACAATCTCTTTTGTTGCGGAGATATACACCCTAATCCAGGTACCAACTCATTAGGCACAACTACTTTAAATCCGCCGTATGCTTTATTCCAGAGGCCTACTTCTCTCCTCCTCTTAAACATAAATGTGAGAAGTATTATCAACAAAATTCAAGACATACATGCCTTGCTAGCCTTATACAAACCTGAGATAGTGGTGTTAACTGAAACTTGGCTTAAACCAGAACGCCATGACAATGAAATCACTCCACCTGGGTATAATATTATACGTAATGATCGAACAGGTAAAAAAGCTGGAGGAGTAGCCATAGTTTACCAAAATCATCTCACCCTAGAACAATTTGATTGCAGTACCCATGAAACACAAGCTATAGATATAATATTTGCTAAACTAAAACTAAACTCCAGAAAATATATTATTATTGCAGGTGGCTATATTCCACCAGGCAATAACATTACCACACTGGAAAACTTGCTATACTAGATGTCTACCTACCTCCCACAGGAAACCATGCTACTAGGAGACTTTAATATTGTCTGGGCTGAATGCTCCAGTCACAACCCCTCCTCACATATAAACCTACATGGTTTCACATTATTTCTGACCCCACTAGAATTGATAAGACATCCAAACGACAGTCCATCTTAGACTGGATGTTGCTATGAAACCCCAATCACACACAACCCTCAGGCTGTCTCCCAGACAGTCTGTGACCACCAAGCAACCTGCCTTATTAAGAACAGATCCCACCGTACCAACTCTTCCCACTCTAAAGATAATATGCAACAAAAGAAACCTCAAAGCTAATGACCTACTCAATGCACTAAAATGCAGCAATTGGACTCCCCTAACTCACCTACCTCTAGACGAAGCTGTACAATTCTTTAACTCAGCCTTCCTCAGAATCCTAAATGAGCATGCATAACCCAGAACCATTAGAGTCAAAACTAATTACGCCCCGTGGCTAAAAAAACAGACAAAAACTGTAATGTAACATGGGGACAAAGCCTGGGCACAATTTCATAAGCACAAAACCTCTTCCTTGAAGCAACTCTACTTAGAACTCCGCAACAAAGACAAAAAACAGATTAAACTAGACAAAGCCAATTACTATACAACCATACAAGACAAATTTGCTAATAACCCACAAAAATTCTGGTCCACAATAAACAGTTTACTACACCCTGGTAAATCTTACCACCCCTACCCCTGTATTACCAAATAACCACGATAATATCCCAACAGATATCAACAGATATTTTACTGAAACAATCCAAACTCTAGCCAAAGCCCAAAATAGTATTAACAACCCCATATCAACTCCCACCCATACCCACATCATAGAACAAAATAACTCCTTTAACTTTTCCCTTCACCCAATGTCCACCAAAACAATCACTAAACTCCTGAAAAAAGTGAAACCAACCACACTAGCAGCAGACAAACTCCCAGCTGACATCCTTCAGATTACAGCTGAGGTCATAGCCTATCCAATATCCATTCTTGTTAACAGGTCCATAACTGAAGCCACAGCCCCCACCTTGTGAAAAATATCACATACAATCCCACTCGCCAAGGGAGGCAACTCCCTAGAGTTTACCAACTACCGGCCAACAGCATTTCTATCTCCTTTATCTAAAATATTGGAGAGAATAGTTCACTCTCAACTAATGTAGTACATCCTGAAAAATAACCTACTATCTCATTCTCAGCACGACTTTAGACCCTCCCATAGCACCACCACAGCACTACTCTCTTTTACCAACTTAGTCAATCACCACAGAAACAAGGGACTATTCGTATCTGCCATATTCCTAGACTTATCTAAAGCCTTCAACATGGTTGACCATAGCAGGATTTGTGAAACACTAACTACCCTTAACTTACAGCCCTCCACTATGTCTTGGTCTAGTAACTACCTATCAGGTCGACAGCAAGCAGCGCTATGGCAAGACCAATTGTCTTCCCTTTTACCAGTATCCATCGGAGTCCCCCAAGGGTCCATTCTTGGTCCTTTGCTGTTCTCCCTATTTACAAACCAGATAGCTGCAATCTCAATCTCTAACACAGTAGTACAATACGCAAATGACACCACCATTATAAGTACCGCCCCAAACATAGAGGAACTAATAACCATAACTCAAAAAAACTTTACCTTAGCAGAAGCATGGTTCACTAACATAAAACTTCTTCTTAACCCCCAAAAAAGCAACATAATTTTATTTGGCCCTGGTAGACCTCTTTAGTTAAGCGATGATTTCGTCATAATCTCCAAAGATAACATCACAATCACCCCAACAACCCACACAAAACTGCTAGGGGTAGTTATCGATAACCTCAGGTTTGACATTCACATAGCCCAAATAATCAAGAAAGTAAACAAAAAGCTGGGTCTCCTTTATAGAAGCAAACACTTCATGACCAAAACTACAAAATCCACAATTGCTAGGACTCGCCTCTTATCCACCCTACTGTATGCCTCCCCCATACTGAGAAATCTGCGCCATTCCGAACTTAACAAAATGGAATCTTGTTACAACAGGATTGCCAAGTTCGCAACAAAAGCCTCTCATAGAACCCACCATTGCCTTGCCTTAAAGCAGCTCAACTGGCTTGAACTGCCCCAACTATTTTTACTTAATCAACTGTTTACAGCACACAAATTGTACTACCTACCCAACAAACCCCCATCACTATAGCAGCAACTAATTCAGCCTTACACAACTACCAGAACCTTAAGATTTATTTATTATTATTATTTTACATTTGTTAACCGGGATGGTCCGACTGGATACATGTCCTTTTTCAGCGGAGGCCCGTGGAGAAAAGCTCCAACAGAGTTACATTGATAATTAGGTACAGTAAATGAGCTGAAAGAACTTAACAAAAACATAGGCTATTTACATACAAGTACAAGACTGCCATTACTATTTCTGAGATTACTACAAATGTAACATTAATAACATATTAGCAAGAATGGTAGGCAGTATAATGACATAGAGTTAGACAGGATACATATTTCTTTATCACAGTATACAAAGTACTTATCATCTTAGCTAGTTGTTTATGTTTTAGTTAATGGCACAGAGCTAGTCTGGGTTTGAGCAAGGACATAGCCAGTGTGACTTGAAGTGGAGTTTTAGACTATTTTTAATTGACTTAGAGAAGTTGCAAGCGTGATGTTATTTGGGAGAGAGTTCCATATTTTACCAGTGGTGTTGGCAAATAGCGCGTCACCACCTAGGTTGAGAGATTTAGTTGTTTGGACAAGGAGTCTGTTTGCTGAGCCAAGGCAGCTTAGATTGGAGTAGGGAGTCATTAAGTTTTTAGTGCTGGGGTATTCTCAGGTTGTTTAAGGATTTTGAAGGCCTCTATGAGTTGGGACTGGTGAAGAAGGTGGGAATTCTATCCATCCAAGCTTTTTCAGGTTAGTACAGTGGTGTGTTCTGTAGGGTAGGCCTGTAACTAACCTAGCAATGTGATTATAGCAGGATGAGAGCTTGGCCAGATCAGATTTGTTAAGGTGAGTGAGGACAGGAGAGGCATATAGTAGGGTAGAGAGAAGGTGTGAACGGGCTGTGACTGCCCTGGCATTCGGTAAGGAAGGCTTTAATTCTATATAGGGTCCCAAGTTTCTTGTTGACTGACTTAATGGCTTGGTTGATATGTATATCAAATCTGAGTTTATTGTCAATGTTTACTCCTAATAGCTTTGTATAGGTGTCTGGGGAGATGATGGTCCCATTATTGGATTTTATAGTGAAGTTTTCAGTCGGAGATCTATTGGTTGGGTAGAAGAGAAGTAACTTGGTTTTGTTTGGATTTAAGATCAGGAGATGGTTGGCAAGCCAGTTTTCGACTTTGGTGAAGCTATGTTGGGTGGTAGTTAGTAGATTTGCAAGAGAGGCATTGGAACATATTATAGTCGAGTCATCTGCATATTGAATGCAGGTAGCTTTAGGGATGACTGTTTGGATGTCGTTTATGAAGACTGAAAAGAGGAGAGGTCCTAATATGGAACCTTGAGGAACTCCTATGGTATTTGGTAGTAGGCAGGAGAGCTTGTTTTGCTACATTACTGCTTCTTGTCTCCCAGTGAGGTAAGCTTGAAACCAGTCAAGGGCTGGAGTATCTAGATACAGGGTTTTTAAAGTATATAGAAGTAACTGATGGTTTACCATATCGAAGGCTTTCCAGGAAGAGAGCGGAGGATATTTTTTTATTATTCAGGTTAAGATTAATGTTTTCAGTAAAAGAGAGGAGGGCAGTGGTTGTACTATGATGGGGTCTGAATCCATGTTGAGTGTCTGTGAGTAGTTTATGTTGGGTTAGATAGAGCATTAGTTGGTTGTGCATGCACTTTTCCATAATTTTGGCAAGTGGTGATAGTATGGCTATAGGTCTGTAGTTGGATAGTTCTGTGGATGAACCTCCTTTGTGGAGTGGAATAACATAGGATATTTTCCAAATTGAGGGGATTGAGGCCTCGGTTATGGTTCTGTTAATTAGGATTGAGATAGGGTAGGCTACGACATCTGCAGCAATTTGCAGGTATTCAGCTGGCAGAAGATCGGCTGAAAGGGTGGTTGGCTTCAGTTTTTTCAAAAGGGATCTGATAAAGGATGTGGACACTGGCTGGAAGTTAAGAGAGTGGTGAGTCGGGTATAGTGTTTATAGAAGTGTGGGGAGGAGAAAGTTGGTTAGCTAATGACTGGATGGTTTCTGTGAAGAAAGTATTGAATGAATTGGCTATATCTTCTTGGCTCTTGTCAGATCCAGTAACCAAAACCTTATAAACGTCATCAAACACAGAAATGATGGCAGTAAATCTCTCTTTGTTTGCACCATAGCCAGAGTTTAGAATCAACTCTCATATCACATTACTACTACAAACTCTGCCTCCCAATTTAAAAGACTTCTCAAAAGCCACTTTTCAAACAACTGGCTCTGCTCCTGTGTCACCCCAGGTTAAGCCAAACCACTGCACTGTGTCATGAATGCATGACTTCATCTGCTAAAGTTTCACCAGTAACTTCTTCTAGTTACCCATGGACACCTGTTCTACCCCAAACAAATGGGCTTTTCAGATTGAACTTCTATTCGAACTTTTTGTACTTTTTTTCTCTAATACTGTACTAATTTAATTTTACAAAGTACCACATAATAACCTTATTACCAATATTTGCTTCAAAAGTTTTTTATACTTTTTCACAACTTCTGTACTACTCTCAATCGTATAATGTACTGCACATAAATCAACTACCAGGATTGTTAAACATTCTACTACTTGCTGAAATGAATCTGCTATGTCCTTGTAAATAGTCCTGCTAACAAGATGTTAATATTTGAATATTTCATGTTGTATTGTAGTTATAGATGTAAATGAAATCCTCATTTGTACTGTACTGTATTGTGGAGCTTTTCTCCCCGGGCCTCCGCTGGAAAGGGACCTGTGTCCAGTTGGACTTTCCCGGTTAACAAATGTAAAATAAAATAAATAAAAAAATAAAATAAAATTACAGTCAACTCAGAAAAGTCTGCCTTGTCGCCATCGCAGCATATCATTTTTATCGGGGCAGAGCTAGACACCTCAACCACCACTTTAAGGCTACCAATGGAAAGAGTCTTTCTTCTTCGTTAGCACATTGGTATCAAAAGACAGAGCACCAGCTTCAGAAGTTCTGAAAGTATTGTGTATGATGGCAGCAGCAATCCTAGCCATACCATTAGCAAGAATGCATATGCAGATCCTTCAACGGTTATTTGTTCACTCAATGGTCTTACCAGGAACTACCCATGGACCACACAATATTGATTACAAGCTTTTGCAAGAAAGACCTCCAGTGGTGGTTGATGTCTCTTCATGTCACCATAGGACGCCCCTTCTACCCCCTCCAGTAGCCATTGTAACCATGGATGCTTCCCTGATGGGGGGGGGGGCATTTTCAAGGAAAGACTGCCCAAGGCACATGGACCGATCAGGAGTCACATTTGCATATCAATATCCTGGAGATGAGAGCAGTACTTTTGGCATTGCAGTATTTCCAGGACTCTCTTCCTCTAGGAACGATTGTGATTCAGACAGACAATATGTCAATAGTCTGGTATTTGAACAAACAAGGGGGAACCAGATCTTACCCCCTTTGCCGAGAAGCCCTTAGAGTTTGGCAGTGTGCTGTTTCCTCCCAGCGCTTTCTGTTAGCAACTCACATTCCGGGGAGATCCAACGTGATAGACAAACTAAGCAGGGCAATCTTGTTGCCACACGAGTGGTCCCTCAAGAAAGAGATTGCGGACAGGATTTTCCACAAATGGGTCCAGCATTGCTCCGACCTTTTTGACAGTCACATCAACACAAAATACAGAAGCTACTTTGCTCTGATTCCCCCTCCGGGATGCACTCGTACACGATTGGCCCCCAGGTCTCCTCTATGCATTTCCACCAATACCATTGATACCCAAGGTTCTACAGAAAGCAAAATCCCTGGGAAGGACCATAATTCTTATAGCCCCTCATTGGCCTTGGCAGATTTGGTTCCCATTCCTTCAACCTCATCTCTTGGAGGATCCCTGGATTCTGGACCCAGTTCCAGACCTCCTGACACACCCATCAGAGGAACTTCATCCCACTTTGCAGTCACTGAAGCTGACAGCTTGGCTGCTCCAGTTCCCTTCATAGCTAGGCTTCATAACCTTTCCAATGAGACAAAACAGATCCTTTTGTCTTTTCATAAGCCCTCTACTAGAAAATGATATCTTAGTAAATAGAGATTTTCCATATGGGCCTTTAAAATTAGCATTGATCCTTACCAAGCCCCCATGAATCCGCAGTGGTGGTGCTGCGGTAGTGTTGTCACCTCACAGTAAGACGCTATGCGGTTCGACTCTCAGCTAGAGCGTCTTCTGCGTTAATGGGTGTACCTTCATTGAAGGTTGTGCGTCAGGGCTGGCAACTCGGCACATAAAAATCAGCTCCCAATCATTAACGGACTGGAGTTCCGCTGTGGCGACCCCTAACCGGGAAAAGCCGAAAGACACAACAACAACAACCAAGCCCCCATGACATCCATACTAGAATTATTGACTATGATCTTTAACAAAGGAGTGGCAGCAGCAACTGTTCGGGTTCAGTTGGCTGCTATTTCTAATTTTCATCTTGGGGTTGACTGCTTAAATATCATGTCCCACAAGTTATCCAAAGCTTTTCTCAAGGGGACATTTCATGTGAGACCACCTGTAAAAAACCCCTGTTCTCCATGGAATGTAAATTTTATGCTTTCACATATAATTCTCCCTCTGTTTGAACCAGCATCATCTTGTGACCTCAAATATTTGTCGTGGAAAACCATTTTTCTGGTAGCTATTACTTCTGCCCGCAGAGTGTCAGAGTTTGAGGCTTTATCTATCAACCCTCCTTATTTGATTTTTCATGCTGACAGAGTATCACTTAGGACAAATCCTTCATTTTTGCCCAAAGTTTGTTCAGAAACCAATATTAACCAAGTTATTGAGTTACCAGTTTTCTTCCCTAATCATTCCAACAAGTTAGAGTATATGCTGCACCAACTTGATGTTCACAGACAGCTCAGATTTTATTTGGATAGAACCAAAAGATTTCAGGAAATCAGACCAGCTTTTTTGTTTCTTTCTCTGAATCCAGGAAAGGTAGACCAGTGACTTAAAACAACTCTGTCTAAATGGTTATCTGATTGTATCACCTTTGCCTATTCAGCTGCTAATATACCCTTGCAACACAAGATTAAAGCTCTCTGAACCAGAGCAGTTTCTACATCCTCTGCGTTTTCAGCCAAACTTCCCCTAAATAACACTTGTGCAGCAGCCACTTGGTCAAAACCTCATACCTTTATCACTCATTACAAAGTTGATAAGGCCTCCAGGGATAGAGCCTCCTTTAGGTCCACGGTCCTGAGAAATGTACTCCTGTGAGCCACCCGAGATTGATGGTACTTGGGACGCTACCCATCAGTTAAGAATGAACGGCGAGATTGAACTACTTCATATTAAGAAGTTATGTACTCACCACAACGTTCCATGTGAGTTGTTCATCTCTTCATTCTTACGTCCCTCCCGGCTGATAGTTGATCTAGATGTTGGTTTCATCCTAGTTGCTTAAATTTTTCTTCCCTTCTATAGGGGAATAACTATTATATATGGTTATAGTATACGCAGCAAACAAGATCTGAGGTTATTCACAGTGCATCATGGGATAGGGGCTTGGCCTCGAGCTACTGGAAGACCTCGAGCTTTGCATGTGGCCGTACTAGAGCCAAGGGATCAGCTCTGAACCCATCAGTTAAGAATGAAGGCGAGATGAACAACTCACATGGAACGTTATGGTGAGTACATAACTTCTTATTTTCTTGGTTCTGCAACTTTCCTCATTTAAATGTTGATTTTGCACATTTATCAAGACCAAATGACATTCTTATATCATCTGAAAAAGTTTTGACAGCTTGCAGTTGTGCTTTCATTTCCTCATCTTATGAACTGTACAGTTTTAAATCATTTACAAAAAGAAGATGAGAAATCTGTACACTTTGTTGTTTTCTGGCAGCTAAATTATAGCCATGGCCTGATCTGTTAAGTAGACAGCTTAATGAATTACGGGCAATTAAAAAAGCAACAGTGACAGAGTCACCCTGGAATATCTCTCTTTGAATTTTTATCCCTGGAATAATCATTTTTAACTGCAAAGTGCTTTGTCATTGTTTCATGGTTGCTGTAATGTAATCGATCAGTGTAGGGTATATCTTATATAGTTTTAAGCACTCTTATCCATGAACATGAGAGATGCTGTCACATGCTTTTTTGTAGTCTATCCATGCCATACTTAGATTCTTCCCCAGTTCTCCATTATGACTTTAACAACAAATGATCCTTTGTTCCATATGACTTTCTTTTGTTACCCCTTTGTTCTGTTATGATTGAGTTTTCTTTTAAATGACTATAAACTCTGTTGGCATCAGTTTCAGTGTATAGTTTCTACATAGTCAGAAGGCAGGTTATTGGTCTGTAGTTTTTAGGATAGCTTGCAGGTTTGATCTTAAGTAGGAGCATCTGTTCAGGGGTGTGCATATAAATAGTTCTTACTCATGCTTCATTTCATCACATTCCTGTAAATGAGTAATGCTGAACCAGTTCATGTGTGGATCCATAGCTTACAGCTGTAGACTTTATTTTCATTAAGTTTATGTCCTGAAAGAAATAGAATGGCAGAAGTTCCACAACACTGTGATGTCATTTTTTTTTTGGTTCCATCATGTACAAAATGATATCTGAAATAAAGCCAGTTTTTGCTGAATACCATATAAATTATATCCTTGAATTTCTGAATCCCTTATTTTCTTTGCCAGTGGTTCTTAATGTAAAACAAATAGCAAAGGGGAAATAGGACAGCCCTAACTGGTTCCCTCAGACACAACTTATCAGAGATGAACCCTCTAACTTTGATTTTTGCCTCCGATCCTTTATATACACTCCTAATCTACCTTATTATTTTATCAAGAAATGCAAATGCTTCCATTGCCCTACTCAAAATCCCAGCTTACTCTGTTAAATGCTTTCTATGCATCAATACTCACCGACAGCAGCAGCAGTAGTATTTTCTTACATTCTGCTTCCCTCTGGATTGTCATTGCTCTATTAATGTAGTCAAATGTTTACCTCCCCTCCACAAAACCACATTGGTCCAGATATACTAATTTTGGCAACACCTTTGCTTTTATTTTAGCCGTTATAGAAATAAACATTTTATAATCATGTTTTAAAGTTGAATTGAGCGTATATGCAGCTGGATCTGATGGGTCTTTACTGTCTTTAGGAATTACAGCCACCACAGGTTTTTATTTCCAGGATGTTGGTGATTCCCTTCCTTTTAAAATAGTGTTAAACAGATCTTTATCACTTTCTTCCCTCTTAACTTCTAACACTGTCACCGGAATACTGTGTATTCCTGGAAACTTTCGTGCAGATTGGTTGTACATCATCATTTTTATTTCATCTCCTCCTTTCTTAACTGTTAATTGTTTAGCCTCATCTACCTCTAACCTTGGCATATTTAAGTCTTCCATAAACCTTTCCTTTTGTGCTTTTCCTTGATTTCCTCATTTCTCTGCTTTATAAATAAATTTTTCATAAAAATTTCCAAAATATCTCTAATACTTCTACAGAATATGTGGTTATTCTTCTTGTTAACTCCCCAAGTTTGGCAACAGCCCTTTCTACTTTGTTGCCGAAGTCATTGTGCCAAAAGGTTTTGTGCTCTGGAGTTATCAAAATATAGTTGCTTAACAGCAGTTTTTCTAAACTCATGCTTACTGTCCAGGTACTCCCTTATTTACTCTTCAGCAGTCTGCAATTATGCCTCTTCTCGTTCTATGAGATTCCCCTTATTCTGTAATACTTTAACCTTTGTCAGCCTTATTATTTAATTCTTATTACTTCTTAATTCTTAACCACATCTGTCTCTCTTATTTCCACCCTTTTTTTAAACTTCACTTTTATTCTACCTCTCTTACTAGCTGTAACTTCTGGAGTACTTTCCATCTTCCCTAGTAACTCCCAAATAACTTTCACAACCCACTTCTTTAAATTCCTGTCTTTTTAACAGGTAGGTAGGGAAGTGTCTCCTCTTTAATTCAGTACCTTGCATTTTTATCTCTGTAATTATTGTTGCATGATCTGAAGTAGTTATTGGATATGTGTCAAAGGTCTCCATTAAATTCACATATTGTTGTGGAATATTATTTCGGTCTAGTCTAACCAGGTGCCTTGTGGAGAAATATGTAAATTCTCTCAGGGTTCCTACTACTGAAGTCACGTCTTCCATACCAAATATTTTCATAAATTTCTTCAGAAATATACTCTATTTTGTTTTATTTCCCCTTGTAGGCCCCCAGATACATCCTCCATTGCTGCAAATCACATTCCATTCCCCACCTCTAATGTATATTCCCTGCTGAAAGCTTATTATTTCTCCCCAGTTTTTTAAGCTCCGAAGTAGGAATATAAGTACTTGCCAGTAGTCTGTTAATACTACAAGTCTGCCATTACTATCTTTTTTCCTCTTCTTTCACTTCTGGAGATCTTTTAATAATTAATGTAAGTAATCCTCTTTTCTTTTTTCTCTGATTTTCTGCTGATTGTCTATCCTGAAATCCTCTCTCTATCAAATTCACATGCTCAGTTCTTTCCAATTGTGTCTCCTACTGTTTGCATTCTACAGTTCTTAATTATTCTTTCCTTTTTGTCTATACATGCGAGACCATTCACATTAAAAGATAATATGGAAAGTGTCACCGTTATGGTAAGAAGTCATTATTCCCACCTGTTGTGTAAAGCAGCTTTTTTAATGTCTGTTTCAAGCTTTTGTGATACACGGACCCATCAATGCTTGGCAGGTTTAACCCTTTGTACATTTTTTTTTTATCAGCACTGGAATCTGTCACATTCTTTAAGACTTTTATTTTGTTTACGTTTTTTATTAAAATAGCAAAAAACATCCAGAAGAAAATCATAATCTGTTAACTTAATGCAAACACGCATAGCTATGTACATCTTTAAGTAGTAAAGTTTAACCCTCTTAATAGGAATAATTATTCGAAATAGACAACAACACACAAAGGCCTTAAATAACCTGAAATTGAGGGTATACACGCTCAGACGCATTTTATTTTGCCTGTGCTTCAATGTACACGAATTGGTGTCTGTTCTTTTTTTTTATCTTTATTCCCCTCCCAGATGTGAAAAACAACGTGTTTGCTTTCAGAAAACATTAAACTTTTAACCCTGAAGAAACCAATGTTCTGGCTTTTTATTGCCCTATTATTAGTTTGTCTCCATGGAAATGTAAGAGAAAAAATGTCCTCAGCTGCTAAAAGAAAACTTTTCATTTTATTCAGTGTTCTCGTTTACTTGTTTCTACTTCAGACTTGTTTTTATATCAAGGCATGGGTCTTAATCGAGATATTCACTTAAGCAAAAGTAAGAGAGAACATAGAGGCGTCTGGCTCCCTGCACGGCAGGGGGGAGGGAGAGGGCGTTGTCCTGGCAGGGGGGTGGCAGCCTCCCCTCCGGCCATGTGGGGCTGCCCCCAGGGGTGGCACAACGGAATCTTCTCCCCTCGATGTTAGTTGTGGGTACCTGTGGAGGATGCCCTGCCCCACGCGGAGCGTTGGTTCAAAGACCCGAAAGGTCGGCGGTGTGGCGACTCCCTGCTGTCCCACACCGTGGGGACAGTAACCCCAGTCCAGGCGCCCATGATGACGGCCGTGAAACCTCGCATGCACATCTCGAGATGTTACGCCGGGCGGGCGGACGAGAAGCAGTACGACTGTGAGCGGTGAATCACTCTGCTCGTGCATCAATGAAGAACGCAGCTAGCTG